>NW_006409175.1:63090-64273 GCF_000296735.1 Chrysochloris asiatica
ACAGAGTACTAGCTACATGGCAGATGAGTCCAACATGTGCATATATTGAGAGTCTGCCACTTGGCAGATGAGTCCAACATGTGTATATAAAGAGGACTAGCTACAAGGCAGATGAGGTCAACATGTTCATACAGAGAGAGCTGACTAAATGGCTGATGAGTACAACTTGTCCATATACCAAGTTCTAGCTACACGGCAGATGACACCAAAGTTTCCTTATTCTGAGAGCTAGCTGTATTGCAGAGTAGTCCAACGTGTCCATTTACAGAGTCCAACATATTCACACAGAGAGAGCTGGCAAAATGGATGATGAGTCCAATATGTTCACATACAGAGAGGTATCTACATGGCAGATCAGTCCAACATATACATGCAAAGAAAGTACCCTACAAGGCAGACGAGTCCAAAATATCTTTATACAGGGAGCTAGCTACATGGAAGAGTAGTGCAACATTTCCATACACAGAGTTCTAGCTACATGGTAGATGAGTACAACGTGTTCATATTTTGAGAGCTAGATACATAGCAGAGTAGTCCAACATGACCATATATGGAGTACTAGCTTCATGGAAGACGAGTCCAACATGTCCATATAATGAGAGTTAGCTACATGGCAGATGAGTCCAACATGTGTATAAATAGAGGACTAGTTACAAGGCAGATGGGTCCCACATGTTCATACAGAGAGAGCTGGCTACATGGATAATGAGTCCAACATGTCCATATACAGAGAACTAACTACATGGCAGACAAGTCCAATATATTCATATTCAGAGACCTACCTACATGACTGATCAGTCCAACATATCCATGCACAGAGAACTAGCTACATGGCAGACGAGTCCAAAAGGTCCATGTACAGATAGGTAGCTACATGGCAGAGTAGTACAACATATCCATAAACAGAATTCTAGTTACATGGCAGATGATTCCAATATGTCCATATACAGAGAGCTAGCTACATGGCAGATGAATCCAACATGTTCATATACAGGGAGCTACCTACATGGCAGATCAGTCCAACGTGTCCATATACTGAGAGCTAGCTACATGACAGAGTAGTCCATCATGTCCATAAACAGATTAATAACTACATGGCAGATGATTCCAATATGACCATATACTGTGAGTTAGCAACATGACCGATGAGTCCAACATGTCCATATACTGAGAGTTAGCCACA
>NW_006409175.1:64373-65076 GCF_000296735.1 Chrysochloris asiatica
CATGGCAAATCAGTCCAACATATCTATGTACAGAAAGCTAACTACATGGCAAACGAATCCAAAATGCCCATATACAGAGAGCTAGCTACATGGAAAGTTAGTCCAACATTGCCTTATACAGTGTTCTAGCTACATGGCAGATGAGTCCAATGTGTCTATATACAGAGAGCTAGTTACATCGCAGCATAGTGCAACATTTCCATATACAGAGTTCGAGTTACATGACTGATGAGTCCAACGTACCCAAATATATGGCACAGTAGTCCAACATGTGCATATATAGAGTTCCAGCTAGATGTCAGATGAGTCCAACATGTCCAAATACTGAGCGTTAGCTACATGGCAGATAAGACCACAGGTGTATATTTAGAGGGCTAACTACAAAGAAGATGAATCCAACATGTTCATACCCAGAGAGCTGGCTACATCGCTGATGAGTCAAACATGTTCATATACTGAGAGCTAGCTACGTGGCAGACAAGTCTAATATGTTCATATAAAGATAGCTACCTACATGGCAGATCAGTCCAACATATCCATGTACAGACAGCTAGCTACATTGCATACGAGTCCAAAATGTATACATACAGAGAGCTAGCTACATGGCTGAGTAGTGCAACATTTCCATATACAGTGTTCTAGCTACATGGCAGATGAGTCCAACGTGTCTATATACATAGAGCTAGCTACATGGCAGAGTAGT
>NW_006409175.1:66996-67570 GCF_000296735.1 Chrysochloris asiatica
ACGGCAGACATTTCCAATATGTTCATATACAGAGAGCTACCTACATGGAAGATCATTCCAACATATCCATGCACAAATAGCTAGCTACATATCAGACGATTCCAAAATGTCCATATACAGAGAGCTAGCTATATGGCAGAGTAGTGCAACATTTCCATATACAGTGTTCTAGCTACATGTAAGATGAGTCCAACATGTCCACATACTGAAAGCTAGCTACATGGCAGAGTAGTCCAACACGTCCCTATACAGGGTACTAGCTACATGGCAGATGGGTCCACCATGTCCATAAACTGAAAATTACCTACATGGTAGAGTGGTCCAAAATGTCCATATACAGAGTACTAGCTACATGGCAGATAAGTCCACATGTCCATATACTGAGAGTTAGCTACATGGCAGATGATTACAACATGTCCATATACAGAGAAATAGGTACATGGCAGAAAGTCCAATATGTTCATATACAGAGACCTAAGTACATGGCAGATCAGTGCAATATATCCATACACAGAGAGCTAGCTAAATGGCAGATGAGTTCAAAATGTCCATATACAGAGAGTTAGCTACATGG
>NW_006409175.1:84154-85391 GCF_000296735.1 Chrysochloris asiatica
GTCTGCCTTGTAGCTAGCTCTCTTTCCATGGATATGTTGGAATGATCTGCCATGTAGGTAGCTCTCTCTATATGAACATATTGCACTTGTCTGCCATGTAGCTAGCTCCCTATATAAGGACATATTGGACTCATCAACCATGTACCAGCTCTCTCTGTGTGAACATATTGTACTCATCATCCTTGTAGCTAGTCCTCTATATATACACATGTTGGACTCATCTACCATGTAGCTAACTCTCAGTATATGGATATGTTGGACTCATCTGCCATTTAGATAGTATATAGTACTCTGAATATGGACATGTTGGACTACTCTGCCATGTAGCTTGCTCTCTGTATATGGAAATATTGGACTCATCTACCATGTAGCTACCTCACTGTGCATGGATATGTTAGGCTGATCTGCCATGTAGGAAGCTCTCTGTATGTGAACTTATTGGACTTCTCTTCCATGTACCTAAATCTCTGTATATGGACATGTTGGTCTCATCAGCCATGTAGAGAGGTCCGTCTGTATGAACATGTTGGACTCATATGACTTGTAGCTACTCCTCTATATATACACATGTTGAACTCATCTGTCATGTAGCTTACTCTCAGAACATGGACACGTTGGTCTCATCTGCATGTAGCTAGAACTCTGCATAAGGACATGTTTCACTACTTTGCCATGTAGCTAGCTCTCCGTATATGGACATATTGGACTCGTCTGCCATGTAGCTAGCTCTTTGTATATGGACATATTGGACTCATCAGCCATATCGCCAGCTATCTTTGTATGAACACATTGGACTCATCTGCCTTGTACCTAGTCCTATCTATATACACATTTTGGACTCATCTGTCATGTAGCTAACTCTCAGTGTATGGACATGTTAGACTCATCTGCAATGTAGCTAACTCACAGTATATGGACATGTTGGACTCATCTGCCACATACCTTGTACTCCGTATATGGATAAGTAGGACTTAACTCTGCCATGTAGCTACCTCTCAGTTTTTGGACATGCTGGACTCATCTGCCATGTAGCTAGCACTCTATATATGGAAATATTGGAATACTCTGCCCTGTAGCTAGCTCTCAGTATATGGACACGTTGGACTCATATGCCATGTAGCTAGAACTATGTATATGGAAATGTTGCACTACTCTGCCATGTAGCTAGCTCTCTGTATATGGTCATGTTGAACTCATCTGCCATGTAGTCAGTGATCTCTGTGTGAACATGCTGGAC
>NW_006409175.1:102133-102630 GCF_000296735.1 Chrysochloris asiatica
TCAGTATATGGTCACGTTGGACTCATCTGCCATGTAGCTAGTACACTGTATATGGAAATGTTGGATTACTCTTCCATGTAGCTAGCTCTCAATATAAGGACATGTTATATTCATCTGCCATGTATCTAGAACTCTGTATATGGAAATGTTGCACTACTCTGCCATGAAGCTAGCTGTCTGTATATGGATATTTTGGACTCACCTGCCATGTAAATAGCTCTCTGTGCATCGATATGTTGGACTCATCTCCCATGTAGGTAGTTCTCTGTATATGAACATATTGGACTTGTCTGCCATGTAGCTAGCTCTCAGTATATTGACATCTTGGACTCATCAGCCATGTAGCCAACTAACTGTGTATGACCATGTTGGATTCATCTGCCTTGTAGCTAGTCCTCAAAATAAACAGAAGATGGACTCATCTGCCATGTTGCTAACTCTCAGTATATGGACCTGTTGAATTCATCTGCCATGTAGCACGTACTCTGTATATGGAC
>NW_006409175.1:103178-103779 GCF_000296735.1 Chrysochloris asiatica
CATGAATAGGTTGTACTGATCCACCATATAGGTACTACTCGTTACATAAACATATTGGACTTGTCTGTCATGTAGTTAGCTCTCAGTATGTGGATATGTTAGACTCATCAGCCATGTAGCCCACTATCCATGTATGAACCTGTTGGACTCATCTGTCTTGTCGCTAGCCCTCTAAATATGCACATGTTCGACTCATCTGCCATGAAGCTAAATCTCAGTATATGTACTTATTGGACTCATCTGCCATGTGGCTAGTACTCTGTATATGGAAATGTTGCACTACTCTGCCATGTAGGTAATTCTCAGTATGTGAACATATTGGACTTGTCTTCCCTGTAGCTAGCTCTCTGCATATAGACATTTTGGACTCATCAGCCATGTACCCTGCTCTATCTGTTTGAACATGTTGGAATTATCAGCCTTGGGCTTGTACTCTATATGTACACTAGTTGGATTCATTGCCATGTAGCTAGTACTCTGTATATGGACTTGTTGGACTACTCTGCCAGGTAGCTAGCTCAAAGTATATGGACACCTTGGACCTATCTGCCATGTTGCTAGAACTCTGTTTGGGGAAATGTTTCAATACTCTGCCATGTAC
>NW_006409175.1:104859-107949 GCF_000296735.1 Chrysochloris asiatica
TCAAATATTCTGCTGGACATCTGAGTGTGTGAGTATAAGACTGTTTGACTGTTTGTGTGATTTTTGTATTTCTTGTTCTTGCTTTCAGTTTGTCTGACTTGGGCGTTTGGAGAATGCAGAAGCGGCTAAAGTGCAGTAGGCAGATGTGCCGCGACGGTGCCAGCTGTTGGAGCTCTGGACGACGCTCCAGACTCCCAGGAGAGGGTCTCGGGGACCCTCTTGTTGCCTGATCCCCTGGAGTGGGAATGGGAACAGAACCTGAAGAGGGTCATGGAGACCCGTCTGTTACCTGATTCCCCGTCTGGGGAACAGGAACTGGTTTTTCTGAGCCAGTACTTGGTTTGAGCCTGGAAGCACCAAACGGTGCACTGTGCTATGTTGTCTGTGTGAGTGTTCTTGTGTGCTGGACTGTGTTAGGACTGACGGTATACGCTGACATGGGACGATATACTAGAAGCCGGTATCTTACTTTCAGTTTTGCCTTCAAGCTAGTGAAGGTGTGTCATGTTTCAGTTTATGTCTGTCTTGTTATTGTCTCTGCTGTCCATTGAGTGAATGAATAAGCGAATGTAGTAAGAGTGAAACTGAACACAGCCTGCTGTGTTCAGTCTGTGTGGCTCCACAGCCTCGGCTACGGAGTCTGATTGGGCCTTTATCTGGGTTTCCACAACATTCTCATATGGCATAACGGTGACTCATCGCTAAGCTAGCGGTGACCAGGGCCGAGGTTTATACGGCTGCATCTTTGCTATGAGAAAGTTGAAATACCTCTTCGGAGGCGTGGCCAGAGAGGCGCCTGTGTGAACTCCCCTGTCCGTCACCTGACCTAACTTCATGTTATTCACCAAGTTTGTGTGTATACTGATCAAACTTAAGTCTTAGACTTGCTGTAACTGCTCCTGCTGGTGTGGGCTCTCGGAGAGGGGAAACACCACTGGCTGTGGAGTCCTGGGGCCAGTGGGGGTGACAGTGGACTGAGGAGCGTCACCGAGGCCGGAATCTGTGAACTGCCTGTGAACTCAGCACTTCCCTGGCTGCCACCTGGACACCAGTGCAACTCGAGATCACTACTGAAGTTTCAGCAGCCTGCCTCCAGCTACTACATCCTCCCACAGAATCTGCATGGGTCTCTGGACTTACCCTCCCTTCCCTGCAGGGCTTCCCCCACCCTGAACCAGGGCCACGGAAGCCTAAGCATCCTGCCTCACAGTGTCTTTCAGCTGCATTGCCCATTCTGCAGCCAGTCTGAGGCAGTGCACCCCACGGCTAGAGCACACCATTCTGTGTCCTCTGCTTGCCTGCTGCTCACCTCCTGAGCCGGCGGCCAAGGAACTCAGGAGTGAGACACACGCCCTGTGATAGCTTGGCTGCCAGCTGTCCGCTCATTGAGCCCTGCTGGGCTGAGAACTGGTGGGGCCCCATGGCTACTGTCGCCGCCGGGTGAAGACAGAGGCCGGCAGTGGAGGGGAGAGTCTTTATCCCCCTCCCCGGGGGCAGAGCAGAGCCCTTCTCTTTAGAGAGGCTCAGGCGATGCCTGTGATGTCTGTGAACAACCCTTCCCAGTACCACCCTCCCACCCTGAGGTCAGAGCTTGTTAATGAATCAGTTGAGAGTTGCCTCGGTCCCTCTGGAGCGCACGTGAGCATGAGTGTTCCGTGGAAGACTTTCTTCCCCAGTACAGGGAAAAGATCAAAGCTGTCAGCTGCCGCTGTGACCTCCCTTTAGTAAGCAGGAGACCTGGCCAGCAGTGCCCGAGCCCGGTGTGTTGCTCTAGCCCCTCCCTCATCGTCAGGCCGAAAGCGAGCCAGGGGAGGCAGGAGCCAGAGCTGTGAAGAGGCGACCAGACTGAGCGAGCGGGTGTAGTGTGAAGAGAATCCTCCTGCTCAATCCCCTTCACCTTGCCCTCTCTCCCTCCTCCTCTCCCCCCTCACCCCCACACAGCTGAACAGCACGATGTCGGTGCCGGCAGCCAGTCAGTGAAAAAGAGCTAAGTGCCGAGTTTGCCACTCGCTCCCCCTGTGCGGCGGAGCCCTGTAGAGCATTTTCCTACCAGATTGCTTTATACTTAGGCACAGAAGAGAAAGTCCCCAAAAGCGCCCCCTTTGTCTCTCGGCCCCGCTCGCTAGGCCTCTGTGAGTGAGTGTACCTCAGGAGCCTCAGCCCCCTACAAAAAGAGGCAGACACGGTGAGGGGGCAGTTCAAGAAAGAAAGAGGCAGGCCTGCCAGCTCCCAACTCTGCTGAAAGTGGCAACACCAGCAGGGCTCCAGCAGTAGATTCTACCGTACTCCCTCTAAAAGCAGCAAAGCCCTCTGTTAAAGAGTCCTAAACCAAGGTTCAGGTTCCTAAAACAAAGTGCTAGTTCCAGGAGAGAGATATGAGAGTGTAAATTCAATACAATACGTCTGAAGAAAATCAGACTGTATTTTGTTGACCAGCATAGAGAAGGGAGCATATCCTAGACAAGAAGATTCAATTCATCTGAATGATTTACAGAAAGTAGCTGAGAGACTGTTACAGAAGTAAGAAATGGGAGTAATTTGCTATGTGGTAGGGTAAAAATGCACAAGAAAAGAAAACATTTGCCTCAAGAGTTAAGAGATCAGGTGAGTAAGTGTAGAAAATGAGAGAGAATCAGAGAGAGGCAGAAAGAGAGAAGAAGAAGCAGCAGGAAGAAACAGAAGGTAGAAGCAGAGAGTAGAAGAGAAAGAAGCAGAAAGTAGAGAAAGTCGGAGCAAAGGCAGAAAGAAAAGAATGAATAGTAGAAGTAAAAGAAGAGGAGCAGAAAGAAAAAGTATGTAGAAGATGGTAATGAGTATTTAGTAAAATGGAGAAGAGAATGTAGTACAGAACACAGTCCAGAATGTGAGGCAGTGAAGAGAAGTTGGGAGAAAAAGGTATGATAAATTGAGAAGAAGGGAAAGAGTAAAGTTGCATATGCAGATGTAACCTATTAACAACCCCCAATGATAGGCTAGATGAAAGACATGTAGACAGAGTCCAGTATGTAACTAAGAAAAGAATATTGTTTTGTGTAAATCATTCAGGAGTTGCCAAAAGAATCCTCAAGAACAAACTGCTTTATGATTAAA
>NW_006409175.1:108529-109832 GCF_000296735.1 Chrysochloris asiatica
AGCTAGAACTCTGTATATGGAAATGTTGCACTACTCTGCCATGTAGCTAGCTCCCTGTATAACGACATTTTGGACTTATCTGCCATGTAGCTAGCTCTCTGTATATGCACATGTTGGACTAATCAGCCATGTAGACAGGTCTCTCTGTATGAGCATGTTAGACACATCGGCCTTGTAGCTAGTCCTCTAAATATAAACATGTTGGACACATCTGCCATGTAGCTAGCTCTCAGTATATGGACATGTGGGAATCCTCTTCCATGTAGCTAGTGCTACATATATGGACATCTTGGACTACTCTGCCATGTAGCTAGCTCACAGTATATGGACACGTTGGACTCATGTGCCATGTAGCTAGAACTCTGTATATAGACATGTTGAACTACTCTGCCATGTAGCTACCTCTGTATATGGACATTTTCGACTCGTCTGCCATGCAGCTAGTTCTCTGTGCATGGATATGTTGGACTGATCTGCCATGTTGTTAGCTCTCTGTATATGAACATATTGGACTTGTCTGCCATGTAGCTAGTTCTCAGTATATGGACATGTTAGACTCATCTACCAGGTAGCCAGCTCTCTCTGTATGAACATGTTGGACTCATCTGCCTTGTAGCTAGTCCTCTATATATACACATGTTGGGCTCATCTGCCATGTAGCAAACTCTCAGAATATGGACATGTTGTACTCATCTGCCATGAAGCTAGTACTCTGTATATGGATATTTTGGAATACTCTGCCATGTAGCTAGCTCTTTGTATAGGGACTCATTGGACTCATCTGCCATTTGCTAGAACTCTCTAAATGGAAATTTTGCACTATTCTGCCATGTAGTTAGCTCTCTGTATATGGACATTGTGGACTCGTATGCCATGTGGTTAGGTCTCTGTGCATGGTTATGTTGGACTGAACTGTCATGTAGGTAGCTCTGTGTCTATGAACATATTGGACTTGTCTTCCATGTAGCTAACTCTCAGTATATGGACATGTCTGACTTATCAACCATGTAGCCAGTTTTCTCTGTATGAGCATGTTGGACTCATATGCTCATCTGTCTTGTAGCTAGTCCTCTATATATACACAAGTTGGACTCGTCTGCCATGTTGCTAACTCTAAGTATATGGACATTTTGGACTCATCTGCCATGTAGCTAATACTCTGTATAAGGACATGTTGGACTACTCTGCCATGTAGCTAGCTCTCAGTATATGGACACCTTGGACTCCTTTGCCATGTGGCTAGAGCTCTGAATATGGAAATGCTGCACTATTCTTCCATGTAGCTAGCTCTCTGTATTTGGTC
>NW_006409175.1:111273-112440 GCF_000296735.1 Chrysochloris asiatica
CTTGTAGCTAGTCCTCTATATATACACATGTTGGACTCATCTGCCATGTAGCTACCTCTCTGTGCATGGATATGTTGGTGTGATCTGCCATGTAGGTTGAACTCTGTATATGAACATATTGGACTTGTTTGCCATGTAGGTAGCTCTCAGTATAATGACATGTTGGACTTATAAGCCATGTAGCTAGCTTTCTCTGTATGAATATGTCTGACTCATCTGCCATGTAGCTAGCCCTCTAAATATACACATGTTGGACTCATCTGTCATGTAGCTAACTCTCAGTATATGGACATGTTAGACTCATCTGCCACGTAGCTAGAAATCTATATATGGAAATGTTGCACTACTCTGTCTTGTAGCTAGGTCTCTGCATATGGACATTTTGGACTCGTCTGCATGTCACTAGCTCTCTGTGCATGGATATCTTGGACTGATCTGACATGTAGGTAGCTCTCTGCATAAGAAAATATTGGACTTTTCTGCCGTGTAGCTAGATCTCAGTATATTGACACATTGGACTCCTCAGCCATGTAGCCATCTCTCTCTATATGAATATGTTGGAGTTATCTACCTAATAGCTAGTCCTCTATATATACATGTTGGACTCATCTGCCATGTAGCCAGCACTCAATGTATGAACATGTTTGACTCATCTGCCTTGTAGCTTGCCCTATAAATATACACATGTTAGACTCATCTGCCAGGTAGGTAACTCTCAGTATATGGACACGTTGGACTCATCTGCCATGTAGCTAGAACTCTGTGTATGGAAATGTTGCACTACTCTGTCATTTAGCTAACTCTCAGTACATGGACATGTTGGATTCATCTGCCATGAAGCTAGTACTCTTTATATGGACATGTTGGACTACTCAGCCATGTAGCTTGCTCTCAGTACATGAACACATTGATCTCATCTGCCATGTAGGTAGAGCTCTGTATATGGAAATGTTGCACTATGCTGCCATGCAGCTAGCTCTCTGTGTATGGATATCTTGTACTGATCTGCCATGTTGGTAGCTCTCTACATATGAGCATACTGGAATTGTCTACCAAGTAGCTAGCTCTAAGTATTTGGGCATGTTGTACTCATCAGCCATGTATCCAGCTCTCTCTGTATGTATATGTTCAACTCATCTGCCTTGTAGCTAGCCTTCTAAATATACA
>NW_006409175.1:113870-115819 GCF_000296735.1 Chrysochloris asiatica
TGCCATGTAGCTAACTCTCAGTACATGGACACGTTGAACTCATTGGACATGTGACTAGAACTCTGTATATGAAATTGTTGCACTACTCGCCCATGTAGCTCGCTATCTGTATATGGACATTTTGGACTCATCTGCCATGTACCTAGCTCTCTGTGCATGGATATGTTGAACTAATCTGCATGTTGGTAGCTCTCTCTGTATAAACATATTGGACTTCTTTACCATGTAGCCCGCTCTCTTTGAATGAGTATGTTAGACTCATCTGACTTGTAGCTAGCCCTCCAAATATACACATGTTGGACTCATCTATCATGTAGTTAGTACTCTGTATATGGAAATGTTGCACAACTCTGTCACGTAGCTAGCTCTCAGAATATGGACACGTTGATATCATCTGCCATGAAGCTAGAACTCTGTATATGGAAATGTTGCACTACCCTGCCATGTAAGCAGCTCTCTGTATATGAACATATCTGATTTGTCTGCCATGTAGCTAGCTCTCTTTATATGGATATGTTGGACTCATCATCCATGTAGCAAGCTCTCTGTGTATGAATATGTTAGACTCATCTGCCATGTAGCTAACTCTCAGTATATAGACATGTTGGACTCATCTGCCTTGTAGGTATACTCTGTATATGGACATGTTGGATTACTCTGCCATGTAGCTATCTATCATTATATGGACACGTTGGACTCAGCTCAGTATATGGACAAGTTATACTCATCTCCCATGTAGCTAGAACTCTGTTTGTGGAAATGTTGCACGACTCTACCATGTAGCTATCTCTCTATATACTGACATTTTGGACTCGTCTGACTTGTAGATAGCTCTCTGTGAATGGATATGTTGGACTGATCTACCGTTTAGGTAGCTCTCTGTATATGAACATATTGGACTTGTCTGCCATGTATCTATCTCTCCGTATATGTACATGCTGAACTCATCAGCCATGTAGCCAGCTCTCTCTGTAAGAAAATGATGGACTCATCTGCCTTGTTGCAATCCCTCTAAACATACACATGTTTGACTCATCTGTCATGTTGGATTCATTTGCCATGTAGCTAGAACTCTGTATGTGGAAATGTTGCACTACTCTGCCATGTAGCTAGCTTCTGTATATGGACATTTTGGACTCGTCTGCCATGTAGCTAGCTCTCTGTGCATGGATATGTTGGACTGATCTACTATGTAGGTATCTCCCTGTATATGAACATATGGGACTTGTCTTCCATCTAGCTAGCTCTCTGTATATGGACATGTTGCACTCATCAGCCATGTAGCCAGCTCTCTCTGTAGGAACATGTTGTACTCATCTGCCTTATAGCTAGTCTTCTATATATACATATGTTGGACTCATCTGCCATGTAGCTAACTCTCAGGATATGGACATGTTGGAGTCATCTGCCAAGAAGCCAGGACTCTGTATATGGACATGTTGGACTACTCTGCCATGTAGCTATCTCTCATTATATGGACACGTTGGACTCATCTACCATGGAGCTGACCCTCAGTATATGCATACGTTGGAGTAATCTGCCATGTAGCTAGAACTCTGTATATGGTAATGTTACACTACTCTACGATGTAGCTAGCTATCTGTATATGGACATTTTGGACTCCTCTGCCATGTATTTAGCTCTATGTGCATGGATATGTTGGACAGATCTGCCATGTAGGTTGCTTTCTGTGTAAGAACATATTGGACTTGTCTGCAATGTAGGAAGCTCTCAGTATATGGACATGTTGGACACATCAGCCCTGTAGCTAGCTCTCTCTGTATGAATATATTCGACTCATCTGTCTTGTAGCTAGTCCTCTAAATATACACATGTTGGACTCATCTGCTATGTAGCTAACTCTCAGTATATAGACATGTTGGTCTCATCTGCCATGTAGCTAGTATTCTGTATATGTAAATGTTGCCATACTCTGCCATGTACCTAGT
>NW_006409175.1:116774-117970 GCF_000296735.1 Chrysochloris asiatica
CATATACAGAGAGCTATCTACATGGCAGAGTAGTGCACCATTTCCAAATACAGAGTTCTAGCTATATGGCTGATGAGTCCAACATGTCCATATACAGAAAGTTAGCTACATGGCAGACAAGTCCAATATATTCATATACAGAGAACTACCTACATGGCAGATCACTCCAACATATCCATGAATAGAATGCTATATATCTACATGGCAGAGTAGTGCAACATTTCCAAATACAGACTTCTACCTACATGGCAGATGAGTCCAACGTGTCCATATACTGAGAGATAGCTACATGGCAGAGAAGTCCAACATGTCCATATACAGAGTACTAGCTAAATGGCAGATGAGTCCACAATGTCCTTATACTGAGAGTTATCTACATGGCAGATGAGTGCAAAATGTGTATATATAGAGGACTAGCTACAAGGCAGATGAGTCCAATGTGTTAATACAGAGAGAGCTGGCTACATGGCTGATGAGTTGAACATGTCCATATACAGCGAGCTAGCTACATGTTAGTCAAGTCCAAAATATCCATATACAGAGAGATAGCTACATGGCAGATGATTTCAATGTGTCCATATACTGACAGCTAGCTACATGGCAGAATCATCCAACATTTCCATATAAAGAGCATTAGCTACATGGCAGATGAGTACAACATGTCCATATGCTGAGAGTTAGCTACATGGCAGATGAGTCCAACATGTGTATATATAGAGGACTAGCTACAAGCAGATGAGTCCAACATGTTCATACAGAGATAACTGGTTGTATGGCTGATGAGTGCAACATGTCTATATACCAAGAGATAGCTATAAGGCGGATGAGTCCAAAATGTGTATATATAGAGGACTAGCTGCAAGGAAGGTGAGTCCAACATGTTCATACAGAGTGAGCGGGCTACATGGCTGATGAGTCCTACATGTCCATATACTGACAATTAGCTACATGGAGGATGAGTCCAACATGTGTATATATAGAGGGCTAGCTACAAGGCAGATGAGTCCATCATGTTTATACTGAGAGAGCTGAAAACATGGCTGAGGAGTCCAATATGTCCCTATACAGAGAGCTAGCTACATGGTAGACAAGTCGAATTTGTCCACATACAGAGAGCTAGCTAAATGGCAGAATAGTGCAACAGTTCCATATACAGAGTCCAAGCTACATGGCAGATGAATCCAACGTGTCCATAT
>NW_006409175.1:121050-130304 GCF_000296735.1 Chrysochloris asiatica
TCCATATAGAGAGAGCTACATACATAGGAGATCAGTCCAACATATCCATGCACAGAGAGCTACCTACATGGCAGATAAGTCCAAAATGTTCATATACAGATAGCTAGCTACATGGCAGACAAGTCCTTTATGTTCATATACAGAGAGCTACCTACATTGCAGATCAGTTCAACATATCCATGCACAGAGAGCTATCTACATGTTAGACGAGTCCAAAATGTCCATATCCAGAGTACTAGCCACATGACAGAGTAGTGCAACATTTCCATATACAGAGTTCTAGCTACAGGACAGATGAGCCCTACGTGTCCCTATACTGAGAACTAGCTACATGGCAGAGTAGTCCAACCAGTCCATATACAGAGTACTAGCTATATGTTAGATGAGTCCAACATATCCATATACTGAGTTTTAGCTACATGGCAGATGAGTCCAACATGTGTATATATTGAGGACAAGCACAAGACAGATGAGTCCAACGTATTCATACAGAGAGAGCTGGTCTCATGGAAGTCGAGTTCAACATGTCCATAGACAGAGAGCTAGCTAAATGGCAGACAAGTCTAATATGTGCCTATAAAGAGAACTACCTACATGGCAGGTAAGTTGAACATATCATGCACAGTGGGCTAGCTACATGGCAGACGAGTGCAAAATGTCAATATAGAGAGAACTAGCTACATGGCAGAGTAGTAAAAGATTTCCATATACAGAATTCTATCTATATGGTAGATTAATCCAATGTGTCCAAATACAGAGAGCTAGGTACATGGTAGACAAGTCCAAAATATTCATATACAAAGAGCTAGCTACATGGTACATGATTCCAACGTGTGCATATACTGACAGTGAGCTACCTGGCAGAGTCATCCAACATTTCCTTATACAGAGTACTAGCTACATGGCAGATGAGTCCATCATGTATATATATAGAGAGAGACAGAGAGAGGACTACCTACAAGGCAGATGAGTCCAACATGTTCATACAGAGAGAGCTGGCTTCATGGCTGGTGAATCCAATATGTCCATATATAGAGAGCTAGCTATATGGCAGACAAGTCCAATATGTTCGTATACAGAGAAATACCTATATGTTAGATCAGTCCAACATATCCATGCACAGTGAGTTAGCTACATGTCAGATGAGTCCAAAATGTCCATATACAGAGAGCTAGACATGGCATAGCAGTGCAACATTTCCATATACAGAGTTCTAGCTACTTGGCAGGTAAGTCAAACGTGTCCATATATTGAGATCCAGCTACATGGCAGAGTAGTCCAACATTTCCAAACACAGAGTTATAGCTACATGGCAGATGAGTCCAACATGTCCATATACTGTGAGTTAGCTACATGGGAGATGAATCCAACATGTGTATATATAGAGGACTAGCTTCAAGGAAGAAAAGTCCAACATGTTCATACACAGAGAGCTGGCTACATGGATGATGAGTCCAACATGTCCATATACTGAGAGCTAGCTACATGGCAGAGAAGTCCAATATGTTCATATACAGAGAGCTACCTATATGGCAGATCACTCCAACATATTCAAGCACAGAGAGCTAGCTACATGACATAAGAGTCTAAAATGTCCATATACAGAGAGCTAGCTACATGGCAGAGCAATGCACATTTACATATACAGAATTCTAGCTACATGGCAGATGAGTCCAATGTGTCTATATACATAGAGCTAGCTACATGGCAGATGAATCAAACATGTGAATATTTACAGGGCTAACTAGAAGGCAGATGAGTACAACATGTACATACACAGAAAGCTGGCTACATGGCTGATTAGTCCAACATGTCCATATACAGAGAGCTAGCTACATGGCAGATGATTCCAACGTGTCCATATACTGACAGATAGCTACATGGCAGAGTCGTCCAAAATTCCATATACAGAGTACTAGCTACATCACATATGAATCCAACATGTCCATATATTGAGAGTTAGCTACATGGTAGATGAGTCGACCATGTGTATATATAGAGGACTACCTACAAGGCAGATGAGTCCAACATGTTCATACAGAGAGATCTGGCTACATGGCTGATGAGTTCAACATGTCCATATACTGAGAGCTAGCGACAAGGCAGACAAGTCCAATGTATTCAAATACAGAGAGATACCTACATTGCAGATCAGTTGAATATATCATGCACCGTGAGCTAGCTACATGGCAGATGTGTGAAAAATGTCCATATAGAGACAGCTAGCTACATTCAGAGTAGTACAACATTTCCATATACAGAGTTCTATCTATATGGTAGATTAGTCCAACGTGCCCATATACAGGGAGCTAGCTACATGACAGACAAGTCCAAAATGTCCATATACAGAGAGCTAGCTACATGGCACATGATTGCAATGTGTACATATACTGACAGCTAGCTACATGTTAGAGTTGTCCAAAATTCCACATACAGAGTACTAGCTACAAGGCAGATGAGTCCAACATGTGTTTATATACAGGACGACCTACAAGACAGATGAGTCCATCATGTTCATAAAGAGAGACCTGGCTACATGGCTTATGAGTCCAACATGTCCATATAAAGAGAACTAGCTATATGGCAGAAAAGTCAAATATGTTCATATACAGAGAGATATCTATATGTCAGATCAGTCCAACACATCCATGCACAGAGAGGTCGCTACATGGCAGATGAGTCCAAATTGTCCATATATAGAGAGCTAGCTACATGGCAGAGTAGTGCAACATTTCCATATACAGAGTTCTAGATACATGGCAGGTGAGTCAAACATGTCCATATACTGAGATCAAGCTACATGGCAGAGTACTCCAACATTTCCTTATACAGAGTTCTAGCTACATGGTAGATGACTCCAACATGTCCATATACAGAGAGCTAACTACATGGCAGCGAAATCCAATATGTTCATATACAGAGAGCAACCTATATGGCAGATCAGTCCATCATATACATGCACTGAGAGCTAGCTACTTGGCAGTAGAGTCCATCATGTCCATATACAGAGAGCTACCTACATGGCAGATTAGTTCAATGTATCCATGCACAGTGAGCTAGATACATGGCAGACTAGTCCAAAATATCCATATACAGAGAGCTAGCTACATGCCAGAGTTGTCCAACATTTCCTTTTACAGAGTTCTAGCTATATGGCAGATGAGTCCAACGTGTCCATATACTGAGAGCTACCTACATGGCAGAGTAATCCAACATGTCCATATACAGAGTACTAGATACATGTCAGATGAGTCCGACGTGTCCGTATACTGAGAGCTAACTTCATGGCAGAGTAGTCCAACATGTCCATATACACAGTACCAGCTACATGGCAGATAAGTCCAACATGTCCATATACTGAGAGTTACCTAAATGGCAGAGGAGAACAACATGTCCATATACTGAGAGTTAACTACATGGCAGATGAGTCCAACGTGCATATATATACAGGACTAGCTCAAGGCAGATGAGTCCAACATATTCATACAGAGAAAGCTGATTCCATGGCAGACGAGTCCAACATGTCCGTATACAGAGAACTAGCTACATGGCAGACAAGTCCCATATGTTTATATACAGAGAGCTACCTACATGGCAGATCAGTCCAAAGTATCCATGCACAAAGACTTAGCTACATGACAGACGAGTCCAAAATGTCCATATACAGAGAGCTAGCTACATGCCAGTGTAGTCCAACTTGTCCGTATACAGAGTACTAGCTACTTGGCAGATGGGTGCAACATGTCCATATACTGAGAATTAGCTACATGGTAGATGAATCCATCATATGTATATATAGAGGACTAGCTACAGGTTAGATGAGTCCAACTTGTTCAAACAGAAAGAGTTGTGTACAAGGCTAATGAGTCCAATATTTCCATAAAAAGAGAGCTAACTACATGGCAGACAAGTCCAATATGTTCATATACAAAGAGCTAACTACATGGTAGATCAGTCCATCATATCTATGCACAGAGAGCTAGCTACTTGGCATTCGAGTCCAACATGTCCATATAAGGAGAGCTAGCTACATGGCAGACAAGTCCAATATGCTCATATCCAGAGCGCTACCTACATGGCAGATGACTCCAAACTATCCGTGCATAGAGAGATAGCTACATGACAGACTAGTGCAACATTTCCTTATACAGAGTTCTAGCTACATGGCAGATGAGTCCAACATGTCCATATACAGAGAGCTAGCTACATGGCAGTGAAATCCAATATGTTCATATACAGAGAGCAACCTACATGGCAGATCAGTCCATCATATCCATGCACTGAGAGCTAGCTACTTGGCAGTCGAGTACAACATGTCTATATACAGAGAGATAGCTACATGGCAGACAAGTCCATCATGTTCATATATAGAGAGCTATCTACATGGCAAATTAGTTCAATGTATGCCCGTACAGACAGGTAGATACATGGCAGACTGTCCAAAATATCCATATACAGAGAGCTAGCTACATGACAGAGTTGTGCAACATTTCCTTATACAGAGTTCTAGCTATATGGCAGATGAGTCCAACGTGTCCATATACTGAGAGCTACCTACATGGCAGAGTAGTCCAACATGTCCATATACAGTGTACTAGCTACATGGAAGATAAGTCCAACATGTCCATATACTGAGAGTTACCTAAATGGCAGATGAGTACAATATGTCTATATACTGAGAGTTAACTACATGGCAGATGAGTCCAACATGCGTATATATAGAGGACTAGCTCAAGGCAGATGAGTCCAACATATTCATACAGAGAGAGCTGGCTCCACGGCAGACAAGTCCAACATGTCCCTATACAGAGAGCTAGCTACATGGCAGACAAGTCCCATATGTTCATATACTGAGAGCTACCTATATGGCAGATCACTCCAAAGTATCCATGCACAGAGAACTAGCTACATGACAGATGAGTCCAAAATGTGCATATACAGAGAGTTAGCTACATGCCAGAGTAGTCCAACATGTCCGTATACAGAGTACTAGCTACTTGGCTGATGTGTGCAACATGTCCATATACTGAGTATTAGCTACATGGTAGATGAATCCATCATGTGTATATATAGAGGACCAGCTATAAGTTAGATGAGTCCAACGTGTTCAAACAGAGAGAGTTGGGTACATGGCTGATGAGTCCAATATTTACATATACTGAGAGCTAGCTACATGGCAGACAAGTCCAATATGTTCATATACAAAAAGCTATCAACATGGCAGATCAGTCCATCATATCCATGCACAGAGAGCTAGCTACTTGGGAGTCGAGTGCAACATGTCCATATACAGAGAGCTAGCTACATGGCAGACAAGTCCAGTATGTTCATATCCAGAAAACTAACTGCATGGCAGATCAGTCCAAACTATCCATGCACAGAGAGATAGCTACATGACAGAGTAGTGTAACATTTCCAGATACAGAGTTCTAGCTACATGGCAGATGAGTCCAAAATGTCCATAAACTGAGAGCTAGGTACATGGCTGAGTAGTCCAACATTAACATATACAGAGTACTAGCTAAATGGCAGTTGGGTCCAATGTGTCCATTAACTGAGAGATGCCCCATGGCAAAGTTGTCCAACATGTCCATGTACAGAGTACTAGCTACATGGCACAAAAGTCCAACACGACCATATGCTGAGTGTTTGCTACATGGCATGAGTCCAACATGTCCATATAATGAGAGTTAGATACATGGCAGATGAGTCCAACATGTGTATATATAGGGGACTTGCTACAAGGAAGATGAGTCCAACAAGTTCATAAAGAGCAAGCTGGCTACATGGCAGACGAGTCCAACATGTGCATATAAAGAAGCTAGCTACATGGCAGACAAGTCCAATATGTTCATATACAGGGAGTTACCTACATGGAAGATCAGTCCAACATATCCATGCACAGAGAGCAAGCTACATGGCAGACGAGTCCGAAATATCCATATACAGAGAGCTATCTACATATCAGAGTAGTGCAACATTTCCAAATACAGAGTTCAAACCACATGACAGATGTATCCAAAGTGTCCATATACTGATACTTAGCTACATGGCAGATGAGTCCAAGATGTGTATATATAGAGGACTAGCTACAAGGCAGATGAGTCCAACAAGTTCATACAGAAAGAGCTGGCTCCATGGCTGATGAGTTCAACATGTTCATACAGAGAGAGCTGACTATATGGCGGATGATACCAACATGTCCATATACTTAGAGTTAGATACTTGGCAGATGTGTCCAACATGTACATATAATGAGAGTTAGATACATGGCAGATGAGTCCAACATGATTATATATAGAGGACTACCTACAAGGCAGATGAATCAAACGTGTTCAAACAGAGAGAGCTGGCTACATGGCAGAGTAGTGCAACATGTGCATATACATTGTATTAGCTCAATGGCCAATGAGTCCAACGTGTCCATATACACACAGTTAGCTACATGGCAGATGAGTCCAACATATGTATATATAGAGGACTAACTACAAGGTAGATGAGTCCAACATGTTCATACAGAGAGAGCTGACTATATGGCTGATGATACCAACATATTCATATACAGAGAAATAGCTACATGGCAGACAAGTCCAATATGTTCATATACAGAAAGCTACCTACATGTCAAATCAGTCCAACATATCGATGCACAGAGAGCTATTTACATGGCAGAGGAGTCCATAATTTCCATATACAGAGAGCTAGGTACATGGCAGAGTAGTCCACCATGTCCATATACAGAGTACTAGCTACATGGCTGATGAGTCCAACATGTGTATATATAGAGGATTAGCTACAAGACAGATGAGTACAACATGTTCATACAGAGTGAGCTGGCTACATGGCTGATGAGTCCAACATGTCCATATAAAGAGAGCTAGTTACATGGCGGACAAGTCCAATATGTTCTTATACAGAGAGCTACTTGCATGACAGATCAGTCCATCATATCCATGCAAAAAGATCAAGCTACAAGGCAGAAGAGTCCAACATGTCCATATACAGAGGGCTAACTACATGGCAGACAAGTCCAATATGTTCATATACAGAGAGCTACTTAGATGGCAGATCAGACCAACATATATATGCACAGAAAGCTAGCTCCATGGCAGATGAGTCCAAATTGTCCATATACAGAGAGCTAGCTACATGCCAGAGCAGTGCAACATTTCCTTATGCAGAGTTCGAGCTACATGGCAGATGAGTCCAAATTGCCATATACAGAGATCTAGCTACATGGCAGCGTAGTGCAACATTTCCATATACAGAGTTCTAGCTGCATTGCATATGAGTCCAAAGTGTCCACATACTGAGAGTAGATTACATGGGAGAGTAGTCCAACATGTCCATATACAGAGTACTAGCTACATGGCAGATGAGTCCAACATGTCCATATACTGAGAGTTAGCTAAATGGCTGATTAGTCCATCATGTGTATATATAGAGGACTAGCTATAAGGCAGATGGGTCCAACGTGTTCATACAGAGAGAGCTGGCTTCATGGATGATGATTCCAACATATCCATATATAGATAGCTACTTACATGGCTGATCAGTCCAACATATATATGCCCAGAGAGCTACCTACATGGCAGACGAGACCAATATGTCCATATAAAGAGAGCTAGCTAAATGGCAGAGTAGTGCAACATTTCTAGATACAGAGTTCTAGGTACATGGCAGATGAGATCAACATGTCCATAAACTGAGAGATGCTACATGGCAGAGTTGTCCAACATGTGCATGTACAGAATACTAGCTACATGGCAGAAGAGTCCAACACGACCATATACTGAGAGTTAGCTACATAGCATATGAGTCCAACATGTCCATATAATGAGAATTAGATACATGGCTGATGAGTCCAACATGTGTATATATAGAGGACTAGCTACAAGGCAGAGGAGTCCAACATGTTCATACAGAACAAGTTGGCTACATAGCAGAGGAGTCCAACATGTCCATATGTTCATATACAGGGAGCTACCTACATGGAAGATCAGCTACATGACAGAGAAGTCCAAAATGTCCATATACATGTCAGATGAGTCCAACATGCGTATATATAGAGGACTAGCTACAAGGCAGATGAGTCCAACATGTTCATCCAGAAAGAGCTGGCTACATGGCTGATGAGGCCAACATGTTCATACAGAGAGAGCTGAGTATATGGTGGATGATAACAACATGTCCATACACTGAGAGTTAGCTACTTGGCAGATGTGTCCAACATGTACATATAATGAAAGTTAGATACATGGCAGATGAGTCCAACATGATTATATATAGAGGACTAGCTACAAGGCAGATGAGTCAAATATGTTCATACAGAGAGAGCTGACTACATGACAGAGTACTGCAACATGTGCATATACACAGTATTAGCTCAATGGCCGATGAGTCCAAAGTGTCCATATACAGACAGTTAGCTACATGGCAGATGAGTCCAACATGTCCATATACTGAGAGCTAACTACATGGCAGAGTAGTCCAACATGTCTATATAAAGTATACTAGCTACATGGCAGATGAGCCAACATGTCCATATATTGAGAGTTAGCAACATGGCAAATGAGTCCAACATATGTATATATAGAGGACTAGCTACAAGGCAGATGAGTCCAACATGTTCATACAAAGAGAGCTGAATATATGGCTGATGATACCAACATGTCCATATACAGAGAAATAGATACATGGCAGACAAGTGCAATATGTTCATATACAGAAAGCTACCCACATGTCAAATCAGTCCAACATATCAATGCTCAGAGAGCTATCTACATGGCAGACGAGTCCATAGTTTCCATATACAGAGAGCTAGGTACATGGAAGAGTCGTGCAACATTTCCACTTAGAGAGTTGTAGCTACACGGAAGATGAGTGCAATGTGTCCATATAGACAGCTAGCTACATAGAAGAGTAGTACACCATGTCCATATACAGAGTACTAGCTACATGGTAGAGGGATCCAACATGTCCATATACTGAGAGATAGATACATGGTAGATGAGTCCAACCTGTGTATATATAGAGGACTAGCAACAAGGCAAATGAGTCCAACATGTTCATACAGAGAGAGCTGGCTACATGGCTGATGAGTCCAATATGTCCATATACAGAGCTTCATGGAATACAAGTCCAATATGTTCATACACAGAGAGCTACCTACATGGCAGATCAGTCCAACATATCCATGCCAGTGAGCTAGCTACATGGCAGACGAGTCAAAAATGTCCATATCTGAGAGCTAG
>NW_006409175.1:131299-132101 GCF_000296735.1 Chrysochloris asiatica
GTATATATA
Organism: Chrysochloris asiatica; assembly: GCF_000296735.1. Taxonomy (NCBI): domain Eukaryota; kingdom Metazoa; phylum Chordata; class Mammalia; order Afrosoricida; family Chrysochloridae; genus Chrysochloris; species Chrysochloris asiatica. The sequence continues at coordinate 131,309 of NW_006409175.1, forward strand.
GAGGATTAGCTACAAGACAGATGAATCCAAAATGTTCATACTGAGAGAACTGGCTACATGGCCCATGAGTCCAACATGTCCATATACTGAGAGTTAGCTACTTGGCAGATGAGTCCCACCTGTCCATATAATGAGAGTTAGATACATTGCAGATGAGTCCCACATGTCCATATAATGAGAGTTAGATACATGTCAGATGAGTCCAACATGTCCATATACAAAGAGCTAGCTGCATGGCAGACAAAACCTGTATGTTCACATACAGAGAGCTACCTACATGGCAGCTCAGTCAAACATATCCATATACAGAGAGCTAGGTACATGGCCAATGACTCCAAAATATTCACATATATGGAGTTACCTACATGGCAGAGTAGTGCAACATTTCCATATACAGACATCTAGCTACATGGCAGACGAGCCAAAATGTCCATATACAGTGTACTAGTTACATGGCAGATGAGCCCAACGTGTCCATATACTGAGAGTTAGGTACATGGCTGATTAGTCCATAATGTGTATCTATAGAGGACTAGCTACAAGGCAGATGGGTCCAACATGTGCATACAGAGAGAGCTGGTTTGTGGCTGATGATTCCAATATATCTATATAGAGAGAGCTACCTACATGGCTGGTCAGTCCACCATATATATGCACAGAGAGTCCAACATGTCCATATAAAGAAATTAGCTACATGGCAGACAAGTCCAATATGTTCATATACAGGGAGCTAACTACATGGAAGATCAGTCCAACATATCCATGAACAGAGAGCGAGCTACATGGCAGAAGA
>NW_006409175.1:132271-142984 GCF_000296735.1 Chrysochloris asiatica
GTGTCCATATACTGATAGTTAGCTACATGCCAGATGAGTCCAACATGTGTATATATACAGGACTAGCTACAAGGCATATGAGTCAAACGTATTCATACAGAGAGAGTTGGCTACTAGACAAGTCGGACATGTCCATATACAGGGATCTAGCTACATGGCAGAAAAGTCCAATATGTTCATATACTGAGAACTACCTACATGGTAGATCACTCCAACATATACAATCACAGAGAGATAGCTACATGTCAGAGGAGTCCAAAGTGTCCTTATACGGAGAGCTAGCTACATGGCAGAGTAGTACAACATTTCCATATACAGAGTTCTAGCTACATGGCAGATGAGTCCAAAGTGTCCATATACTGAGATCTAGCTACATGGTAGAGTAGTTCAATATGTCCATATACAGAGTACTAGATACATGGCAATAAGTCCAAAGTTTCCATACTGAGAGTTATATACGTGGCAGATGAGTCCTACATGTGTATATATAGAGGACTAGCTATAAGACAAATGAGTCCAACGTGTTCATACAGAGCAAGCTGGCTACATGGCTGATGAGTCCAACATGTCCATATAAACAGAGCTAGCTACATGGAAGACAAGTTCAATATGTTCATATACAGAGAGCTACCTACATGGCAGATCAGTCCAACATATCTATGCACTGAGAGCAAGCTACCTGGCAGACGAGTCCAAATTGTCCATATACAAAGAGCTAGCTACATGCCAGAGCAGAGCAACATTTCCTTATAAAGAGTTCTAGCTACATGGCAGATGAGTCCCACGTGTCCTCATACTGAGAGCTAACTAAATGACAGAGTAGTCCTACATTTCCATATACAGAGTACTAGCTACATGGCAGATAAGTCCACATGTCCATCTACCGAGGGTTCGCTACATGGCAGATGAGTACAACATGTCCATAAACAGAGTGCTAGCTACATGGCAGATGAGTCCAAAATGTCCATATACAGAGAGCTAGCTTCATGGCAGCGTAGTGCAACATTTCCAAATACAGAGTTCTAGCTACATGGCAGATGAATCCAACGTGTCCATCTAATGAGAGCTAGTTACATGGCAGAGTAGTCCAACATGCCATATACAGAGTACTAGCTACATGGCAGATGAGTCCAACATGTCCATATGAAAGTTAGCTACATGGTAGATGAGTCTAACATGTGTATATATAGAGGACTAGCTACAAGGCAGATGAGTCCAAAGTATTCATACAGAGAGATCTGGCTACATGGCAGACGAGTTCAACATATCTGTAGAAAGAAGCAAGCTACATGGCAGACAAGACCAATATCTTCATATGCAGGGAGCTACCTACATGGCAGATCAGTCCAACATATCCATACACAGAGAGGTAGCTACATGGCAGACGAGTCAAAAATGTCCATATACAGAGAGCTAGCTACATATCAGAGTAGTGCAACATTTCCAAATACAGAGTACTGGCTACATGGCAGGTGAGTCCAACATTTCCATACTGAGAATTATCTACATGGCTGATGAGTCCAACATGTGTGTATATATAGAGGACTAGCTACAAGATATATGAGTCCAACATTTTCATACAGAACGAGCTGGCTACGTGGCTGATGAGTCCAACATGTGACTATATAGAGGACTAGCTACAAGGCAGATGAGTTCAAAATATTCATACAGAGAGAGCTGGCTCCATGGCAGACAAGTCCAACATGTCCACTTAAGGAGAACTAGCTACATGGCAGAATAGTCTAATATGTTCATATACAGAGAGCTACTTACATGGTAGAACAGTCCAACATATCCATGCACAGAGAGCTAGCTACATGGCAGACGAATCCAAAATGTCCATATACAGAGAGGTAGCTAAATGGCAGAGTAGTGCAACATTTCGAAATACAGAGTTCTAGCTACATGGCAAATGAATCCAATGTGTCAAAATACTGATAGTTAGCTACATGTCAGATGAGTCCAACATGTCCATATACAGAGATCTAGCTACATGGCAGAAAAGTCCAGTATGTTCATATACAGAGAGCTACCTACATGGCAGATCATTCTAACATATCCAATCACAGAGAGCTAGCTACATGGCAGAGTAGTTCAACATGTCCATATACAGAGTACTAGCTACATGGCAGATGAGTCCAACATTTCCATACTGAGAGTTATCTACATGGCAGACCAGTCCAACATATCCATGCACAGAGATGTAGCTACATGGCAGACAAGTCCAAAATTTCCATTTCAGAGAGCTAGCTACATGGCAGAGTAGTGCAACATTTCCATATACAGAGTTGTAGCTACATGGCAAATGGGTCCAACATGTGCATATACTGAGATCTAGCTGCATGTTAGATGACTCCAACATGTGTATATATAGAGGACTAGCTACATAACAGATGAGTCCAACATTTTCATACAAAGAGAGCTGGCTACATGGCAAAGGAGTCCAACATGTCCATATACTGAGAGCTAGCAACATGGCAGACAAGTCCAATATGTTCATATACAGAGAGCTGAGAGCTAGCTGCATGCCAGATGTCTCCAACATGTCCATAAACAGAGTACTAGATACATGGCAGATGAGACCAACATGTCCATATACTGAGAGTTAGCAACATTGCAGATGAGTCCTACATGTGTATATATAGTGGGATTGCTATAAGGCAGATGAATCCAACGAGTTCACACAGAGAGAGCTGGCTACATGGCAGATGAGTCAAACATGTCCATATAAATAGAGCTAGCTACATGGCAGATCAGTCCAACATATCCATGCACAGATTGCTAGCTACTTGGCAGACGATGATCTGCCACGTAGGTAGCTCTCAGTATATGGACATGTTGGACTCATCAGCCATGGAGCCAGCTCTCTGTGTATGAACATGTTGGACTCATCTGCCTTGTAGCTAGTACTCTAAGTATACACATGTTGTACTCATCTGCCATGTAGCTAACTCTCAGTATATAGACATGTTGGACTCATCTGCCATGTAGCTAGAACTCTGTATTTGGACATGTTGGACTACTCTGCCATGTAGCTAGCTCTCTATATATGGACATTTCAACTCATCTACCATGTAGCTAACTCTTTCTGTATGAACATGTTGATCACACCTGCCTTGAAGCTACTCCTCTATATATACACATGTTGGACTAATCTGCCATGTAGCTAACTTTCAGTATATGGACACGTTGGAATCATCTTCCATGTAGCTAGTCCTCTGTACAGGGACATGTTGGATTACTCTGCCATGTATCTAGCTCTCAGTATATGGACACGTTGGACTCATCTGCCAGGTAGCTAGAACTCTGTATATGGAAATGTTGCACTACTCTCCCATGTATCTAGCTCTCTGTATTTGGACATTTTGGACTAGTATGCCATGCAGCTATCTCTATGTGCATGGATATGTTGAACTGATCTGCCATGGAGGTAGCTCTCTGCATATGTACATATTGGACTTCTCTGCCATGTAGCTTGCTCTCAGTATATGAACATTTTGGACTCATCACTCATGTAGCCAGCTCTCACTGTATGAACATGTTGGACTCATTTGCCTTGAAGCTATCCCTCTAAATATACACATGTTAGACTCATCTGCCATGTAGCTAACTCTCAGTATATGGACACGTTGGACTCATCTGCTATGTAGCTAGTCCTCTGTATCTTGAAATGTTGGACTACTCTGCCATGAAGCTAGTTCTCAGTATATGGTATGTTGGACGAATTTGTCAAGGAGCTAGAACTCTGTATATGGAAATGTTGCACTACTCTGCCATGTAGCTAGCTCTCTGTATATGGACATTTTGGACTTGTCTGCCAAGTAACTATCTCTCTGTATGAACATGTTGATCTCATCTGCCTTGTTTTTAGTCCTCTATATATACACATTTTGGGCTAATCTGCCATGTAGCTAACTCTCAATATATGGCCATATTGGACCCATCTGCCATGTAGCTACTACTCTGTATATGAACATGTTGGATTACTCTGTCATGTAGCTACCTCTCAGTATATGCACACGTTGGACTCATCTGTCATGTAGCTAGAACTATGTATATGTAAATGGTGCACTACTTTCCCATGTAGCTAGCTCTTTGTATATGCACATTTTGGACTCGTCTGCCAAGTTGCTAGCTCTTTGTGTATGGATATGTTGGACTGATCTGCCATATAGGTAGCTCTCTTTATATGAATATATTGGAGTTGTCTGCCATGGAACTAGCACACAGTATATGGACATGTTGGACTCATCAGCTATGTAGCCAACTCTCTCTGTATTAACATGTTGGATTCATCTGTCTTGTAGCTAGTCCTCTAAATATACAGTTATCGGACTCATCTGTCATGTAGCTAACTCTCAGTATATAAACATGTTGGTCTCATCGGCCATGTAGCTAATACTCTGTATATGAACATGTTGCACTACTCTGCCATGCAGCTAACCCCAGGTATATGGGAACTTTGGATTCATCTACCATGTAGCTAGAACTCTGTATATGGAAATGATGCACTACTCTGCCATGTAGCTAGCTCTCTGTATATGGACATTTTCGAATCGTCAGCCATGTAGATAACTTTCTCTGTATGAACATGTTGATCACATCTGCCTTGAAGCTAGTCCTCTAAATATACACATGTTGGACTAGTCTGCCATGTAGCTAACTCTCAATATATTGACATATTGGACTCATCTGCCATGTAGTTAGTACTCTGTATATGAACATATTGAACTTGTCTGCCATGTAGCTAGCTCTCAGTATATGGACAGGTTGGACTCATCATCCATGTAGCCAGCTAACTTGTATGAACATGTTGGACTCATCTGCCTTGTAGCTAGCCCTCTAAATAAACAGAAGTGGTACTCATCTGCATGTAGTTAGTAATCTGTATATGGACTTGTTGGACTACTCTACCATGAAGGTAGCTCTCATATATGGACATGTTGGACTCGTCTCTGTATATGAACATGTTGGATTACACTTCCATGTAGTTAGCTCTCAGTATATTTACATTTGGACTCATCAGCAATGTAGCCAGCTCTGTATGACTCTGTTGGACTCATCTGCCTTGTAGATAGCCTTCTAAATATACAGATGTTGGACTCATCTGTCATGTAGCTAACTCTCAGTTTATGGACATGTTCTACTCATCTGCCATGTAGCTAGTACTCTGTATTTGGACATGTAGGACTACTCTGTCATGTAGCAACTTCTCAGTATATGGACACGTTGGACTCATCTGCCATGTAGCTACCTCTCTGTGCATGGATTCGTTGGACTGGTCAGCCATGTAGGTAGCTCTCTGTATATGAACATACTGCACTTGTCTGCCATGTAGCTAGCTTTCTGTATATGGACACGTTGGACTCATCAGCCATGCAGCCAGCTCTCTCTGTATGATCATGTTGGATTCATCTGCCTTGTAGCTAGTCCTCTATATATACACAAATTGGACTCATCTGACATGTAGCTAACTATCAGTATATGGACACATTCGACTCCTCTTCCATGTAGCTAGAACTCTGTATATGGAAATGTTGCACTACTCTGTCATGTTGCTAGCTCTCTGTATATGGACATATTGGATTCGTCTGCCATGTAGCTATATATTTGTATATGGACATGTTGGATTCATCAGCCATGTAGCCATTTCTTTCTGTATGAACATGTTGGACTCATCTGCCTTGTAGCTAGTCCTCTATAAATACACATTTAGGACTCATCTGCCATGTAACTAAGTCTCAGTATATGGACATGTTGAACTCATCTACGATGTAGCTAGTACTCTGTATATGAACATATTGGACTACTCTGCCATGTAGCTAGATCTCAATATATGGAAACTTTGGACTCATCTGCCATGCAGCTAGAACTCTGTATATGGAAATGTTGCACAACTCTGCCATGTAGGTAGGTCTCTGTATGTAGACATTTTGGACTTGTCTGCCATTGCTAGCTCTATCTATATGAATATTTTGTACTCATCTGCCATGTAGGTAGCTTTCTGTATATGAACATATTGTCTTGTCTGCCATGTAGCTTGCTCTCTGTATAGGGACATGGTGGACTCTCAGCCATGTAGCCAGCTCTTTCTGTATGAACATGTTGGACTGATCTGCCATGTAGTTAGTTCTCAGTATATGGCCATGTTGGACTCCTCTGCCATGTAGCTATAACTGTGTGCATGGATATCTTGGACTGATCTGCCATGTAGGTAGCTCTCTGTATATGAACATATTGGACTTGTCTGGCTTTTAGCTAGCTCTCTGTATATGGATATGTTCTACTCGACTGCCATGTAGCCAGCTGTCTCTGTACGAATACGTTGATATCATCTGCCTTGAGCTAGTCCTCTATATATACACATATTGGACTCATCTGCCATGTAGTTAATTCTCAGTGTACGAACACGTTGGACTCATTTGCCATGTAGCTAACTCTCATTATATGGAAAAGTTGGACTCATCTGCCATGTTGCTGTCTCTCATTATAGGGACATGTTGGATTCATCTGCCATGTAGCTAGTACTCTGTATATGGATGTTTTGGACTACATTGCCATGTAGCAAGATCTCAGTTTATGGACACGTTGGACTCATCTGCATTGTAGCTAGTACTCTGTATATGGAAATGCTGGACAACTCTGCCATGTAGCTAGCTCTCAGTATATGGACACGTTGGACTCATCTACCATGTTGCTAGAACTCTGTATATGAAAATGTTGCGCTACTCTGCTATGTAGCTAGCTCTCGGTATATGGGCATTTTGGACTCGGCTGCCATGTATCTAGCTCTCTGTGCATGGATATGCTGGACTTAACTTCCATGTAGGTAGCTCTCTGTGTATGAATATATTGTACTTATCTGTCATGTAGCTAGCTCTCTGTATATATATACACGTGTTGGACACATCTGCCATGTAGCTAGATCTTAGTATATGGGCATTTTGGACTCATCAGCCATGTACCCAGCTCTCTCTGTATGAACACGTTGGACCCATCTGCTTTGTAGTTAGTCCTCTAAATATACACATCTTGGGCTAACCTGCCATGTACCTAACTCTCAGTATAGGGTCATGTTGGATTCATCTTCCATGTATCTGGATCTCAGTATATGAACACGTTGGACTCATCTGCCATGTAGCTAGAACTCTGTATATGGAAATGTTGCATTGCAATGCCATTTAGCTAGCTCTCTGTATATGGACATTTTGGACTCGTCTGCCATGTAGCAAGCTCTCTGAGCATGGATATGTTGGACTGATCTGCAATGTAGGTAGCTCTCTTTATATGAATATATTGGACTTGTCTGCCATGTAGCTAGCTCTCTGTTTATGGACATTTTGGACAAATCCGCCATGTACCTAGCTCTCAGTATATGGACATGTTGGACTCATCTGCCATGTAGTTAACACTCATTATATGGAAATGTTGCACTCATCTGTCATATAACTAACTCTCTGTAAAGGGACATGTTGGATTCATCTGGCATGTAGGTAGTACTCTGTATATGGAAATGTTGGACTACTCTGCCATGTAGCTAGCTCTCATTATATGGAAACGTTGGAATCATCTGCCATGTAGCTAGAACTCTGTATATGGAAATGTTGTATTACACTGCCATTTACCTAGCTCTCTGTATATGGACATTTTGGACTTGTCTGCCATGTGGCTAGCTCTCGGAGAATGGATATGTCCGACTTATCTGTCATGTAGGTTGTTATCTGTATGTATATGAACATATTGGACTTGTCTGCCATGTAGCTAGATCTCTGTATATGGACATGTTGGACCAATCAGCCATGTAGCTAGTATTCTGTTTATGGACATGTTGCACTATTCTGCCATGTAGCTATCTCTCAGTATATGGACACGTTCGACTCCTCTGCCATGTAGCTAGAACTCTGTATATGCAAATGTTGCAATACTTTGCCATGTAGTTAATTCTCTGTATGTGGACAATTTGGACTCATTTGCAATGTAGCTAACTCTCAGTATATGGACACTTTGGACTAATCTGCCATGTAGCTAGTACTCTGTTATATGGAAAAGTTGGAAACTCTGCCATGTAGATAGCTCTCAGTATATGGACACTTTGGACTAATCTGCCATGTTGCTAGAACTCTGTATATTGAAATGTTGCACTACTCTACTATGTAGCAAGCTCTCGGTATATGGACATTTTGGACTCGGCTGCCATGTATCTAGTTCTCTGTGCATGGATATGTTGGACTTACCTTCCATGTAGGTAGTTCTTTGTACATGAATATATTGTACTTATCTGTCATGTAGATATCTCTCTGTATATATATACACATGTTGGACACAGCTGCCATGTAGCTACAACTTTGTATATGGAAATGTTGCACTACTCTGCCATGCAGCTAGCTCTATCTATATGGATATTCTGGAATCGGTTGCAAGGTAGCTAGCTCTCTGTGCATGAATCTGTTGGACTGATCTGTCATGTAGGTACTTCTCAGTATATGAACATATTGGACTTGTCTGCCATGTAGCTAGTCTCTGTCTATGGACATTTTGGACTCATCAGCCATGTACCCAGCTCTCTCTGTATGAACACGTTGGACTCATCTGCTTTGTAGCTATTCCTTTAAATATACACATGTTGGGCTAATCTGCCATGTACCTAACTCTCAGTATAGGGTCATGTTGGACTCCTCTTCCATGTAGCTAACTCTCAGTATATGTAAATGTTGGACAAATATGCCATGTAGCTATCTATCATTATAGGGACCTGTTGGACTCATCTGTCATGTAGCTAGTATTCTGTATATGCACATGTTGGACTACTCTGCCATGTAGCTAGATCTCAGTATATGAACATGTTGGACTCATCTGCCATGTAGGTAGAACTCTGTATATGGAAATGTTGCACTACCATATACTCTGTATAAGGACTCATCTGTCATATAGCTAACTCTCTGTAAAGGGACATGTTGGACTCATATGGCATGTAGCTAGTACTCTGTATATGGAAATGTTGGACTACTCTGCCATGTAGCTAGCTCTCACTATATGAAAACGTTGGACTCATCTGCCATGTAGATAGAACTCTGTATATGGAAATGTTGTACGACACTGCCATTTACCTAGCTCTCTATATATGGACATTTTGGACTCGTCTGCCATGTGGCTAGCTCTCTGAGAATGGATATGTCCGACTTATCTGCCATGCAGGTTGCTATCTGTATTTGAACATATTGGACTTCTCTGCCATGTAGCTAGATCTCTGTATATGGACATGTTGGATCGATCAGCCATGTAGCTAGTATTCTGTTTATGGACATGTTGCACTACTCTGCCATGTAGCTAGCTCTCAGTATATGGACACGTTGGACTCATCTGCCATGTAGTTAGAACTCTGAATATGCAAATGTTGCAATACTCTGCCATGTAGCTACCTCTGTATATGGATATTTTGGACTTGGTTGCAAGGTAGCTAGCTCTCTGTGCATCAATCTGTTGGACTGATCTGTCATGTAGGTACTTCTCTGTATATGAACATATTGGACTTATCTGCCATGTAGCTAGTCTCTGTATATGGACATTTTGGACTCATCAGCCATGTACCCAGCTCTCTCTGTATGAACACGTTGGACTCACCTGATTTGTAGCTATTCCTCTAAATATACAAATGTTGGGCTAACCTGCCATTTACCTAACTCTCAGTATAGGGACATGTTGGACTTATCTTCCATGTAGTTAACACTCAGTATATTGACATGTTGGACTCATCTGCCATGTAGCTAAGTCTCAGTATATGTAAATGTTGGACAAATATGCCATGTAGCTATCTCTCATTATAGGGACATGTTGGACTCATCTGTCATGTAGCTAGTATTCTGTATATGCACATGTTGGACTACTCTGCCATGTAGGTAGATCTCAGTATGTGAACATGTTGGACTCATCTGCCATGTAGCTAGAACTCTGTATATGGAAATGTTGCACTACACTGCCATTTAGCTCGCTCTCTGTATATGGACGTTTTGGACTCGTCTGCCATGTAGTTAGCTCTCTGTTTATGGACATTTTGGACAAATACGCCATGTACCTAGCTCTCAGTATATGGACATGTTGGACTCATCTGCCTTGGAGTTAACTCTCAATATATGGACACGTAGGACTCATCTGCCATGTAGCTAACACTCATTATATGGAAATGTTGCACTCATCTGTCATATAGCTGTTGTTGTTGTTAAGTGCTGTCGAGTCGATTCCGACTCATAGCAACCCTGTACAGGGTTTCCAAGGGTGTAAATCTTTATGGGAGTAGAAAGCCTCATCATTCTCCCACAGAGTGGCTGGTAGTTTAGAACCGCTGACTTTAAGGTTCACAGCCCAATTCATAACCACTACGCTACCAGAGCTCCTCTATATAGCTAACTCTCTGTCAAGGGACATGTTGGATTCATCTGGCATGTAGCTAGTACTCTGTATATGGAAATGTTGGACTACTCTGCCATGTAGCTAGCTCTCACTATATGGAAACGTTGGACTCATCTGCCATGTAGCTAGAACTCTGTATATGGAAATGTTGGACAAATATGCTGTGTAGCTATCTCTTATTATAAGGACCTGTTGGACTCATCTGTCATGTAGCTAGTATTCTGTATATGCACATGTTGGACTACTCTGCCATGTATCTGGATCTCAGTATATGAACACGTTGGACTCATCTGCCATGTAGCTAGA
>NW_006409175.1:144089-145587 GCF_000296735.1 Chrysochloris asiatica
GACACGTTGGACTCATCTGCCATGTAGCTAACACTCATTATATGGAAATGTTACACTCATTTGTCATATAGCTTACTCTCAGAAAAGGGACATGTTGGACACATCTGGCATGTAGCTAGAACTCTGTATATGGAAATGTTGCACTACACTGCCATTTAGCTAGCTCTCTGTATATGGACATTTTGGACTCGTCTGCCATGTGGCTAACTCTCTGAGCATGGATATGTCCGACTTATATGCCATGTAGGTTGCTATCTGTATATGAACATATTGGATTTGTCTGGCTTGTAGCTAACTCTCAGTATATGGACATATTGGCCCCATCTGCCATGTGGCTAGTAATATGGATATGTTGGACTACTCTGCCATGTAGCTAGCTCTCAGTATATGGACATGTTGGACTCATCTGCCATGTAGCTAGAACTCTATATGGAAATGTTGCACTACTCTTCCATGTAGCTAGCTCTCTGTATACGGACATTTTGGAGTCATCTGCCATGTAGCTAGCTCTGTGTGCATGGATATATTGGACTGATCTGCCATCTAGGTAGCTCTCTGTATATGAACATATTGGACTTGTCTGGCTTTTAGCTAGCTCTCTGTATATGGATATGTTGTACTCGTCTGCCATGTAGCCAGCTCTCTCTGTATGAATACGTTGATCTCATCTGCCTTAAGCTAGTCCTCTATATATACACACATTGGACTCATCTGCCATGTAGTTAATTCTTAGTGTATGAACGTGTTGGACTCATCTACCATGTAACTGGCTCTCATTATAGGGATATGTTTGATTCATCTACCATGTAGCTAGTACTCTGTATATGGATGTTTTGGACTACTCTGCCATGTAGCAAGCTCTCAGTTTATGGACACATTGAACTCATCTGCATTGTAGCTAGTACTCTGTATATGGAAATGTTGGACAACTCTGCCATGTAGCTAGCTCTTAGTATATGGACACTTTGGACTCATCTACCATGTTGCTAGAACTCTGTATATGGAAATGTTGCACTACTCTGCCATGTAGCTAGCTCTCGGTATATGGTCATTTGGGACTTGGCTTCCCTGTATCTAGCTCTCTGTGCATTGGTATGTTGGAATTAACTTCCATGAAGGTAGCTCTCTGTATATGAATATATTGTACTTATCTGTCATCTAGCTAGCTCTCTGTATATATATACACATGTTGGACACATCTGCCATGTAGCTAACTCTTTGTATATGTACATGTTGGACTCATCTGCCATGTAGCTACTACTCTGTATATGGAAATGTTGCACTACTCTGCCAGCCATGCAGCTAGATCTCTGTATATGGATATTTTTGACTCAGTTTCAAGGTAGCTAGGTCTCTGTGCATGAATCTGTTGGACTGATCTGTCATGTAGTAGTTCTCTGTATATGAACTTATCGAATTTGTCTGCCATGTAGCTAGATCTCTGTATATGGACATTTTGGACTTATAACCCCTGTACCCAGCTCTCTCTGTATGAACA
>NW_006409175.1:146425-147323 GCF_000296735.1 Chrysochloris asiatica
ATCTGCCATGTAGCTAACTCTCAGTATATGGAAACATTGGACTCATCTGTCATGTAGCTACAACTCTGTATATGGAAATGTTGCACTACTCTGCCATGCATCTAGCTCTCTTTATATGGATATTTTGGACTTGGTTGCAAGGCAGCTAGCTCTCTGTGCATGAATCTGTTGGACTGATCTGTCATGTAGTTAGTTTTCTGTATATGACCATATTGGACTTGTCTGTCATGTAGCTAGATCTCTGTATATGGACATTTTGGATTCATCAGCCATGTACCCAGCTCTCTCTGTATGAACATGTTGGACTCATCTGCTTTGTAGGTAGTCCTCTAAATACACACATGTTGGACTAACCTGCCATGTACCTAACTCTCAGTATAGGGACATGTTGGACTCATCTTCCATGTTTTTATTTCTCAGTATATGGGCATGTTGGACTCATCTGCCATATAGCTAACTCTCAGTATATGGAAATATTGGACAAATATGCCATTAGCTATGTCTCATTATAGGGAACTGTTGGACTCATCTGTCATGTATCTAGTATTCTGTGTATGCCCATGTTGGACTACTCTGCCATGTAGCTAGAATTCAGTATATGAACACGTTGGACTCATCTGACATGTAGCTAGAACTCTGTATATGGAAATGTTGCACTACACTGCCATTTAGCTAGCTCTTTGTATATGGACATTTTGGACTTGTCTGTCATGTGTCTAGCTCTCTGAGCATGGATATGTCTGACTTATCTGCCATGTAGGTTGCTCTCTGTATATGAACATATTTGATTTGTCTGCCATGTAGCTATTTCTCTGTATATGGACATGTTATACTCATCTGCCATGTAGCCTGCTCTCTGTATGAATACGTTGGACTCATCTGCCTTGAGCTAGTCCTC
>NW_006409175.1:147713-148885 GCF_000296735.1 Chrysochloris asiatica
TCTGCCATGTAGCTAGTACTCTGTATATGGACATGTTGGACTACTCTTCCATTTAGCTAGCTCTCAGCATATGGACACGTTGGACTCATCTGTCATGTAGCTAGAACTTTGCATATGCAAGTATCGCACTACACTGCCATGTAGCTAGCTCTCTGTGCATGGATATGGTGGACTATTCTGCCATGTAGGTAGTTCTCTTTATATGAACATATAGGGCTTGTCTGCTATGTAGCTAGCTCTCTCTATATAGACATGTTGGACTCATCAGTCATGTAGCTAGCTCCCTCTGTATGAACATGTTGGACCCATCTGCCCTGTAGCTAGTCTTGTATATATATGTACATGTTGAACTCATCTGCCATGTGGCTAACTCTCAGGATATGGACATGTTATGTTGAACATGGATATGTTGGACTGATCTGCAACGTGATTAGCTCTCTGTATATAAACATATTGGACTTGTCTGGCGTGTATATAGACAAGTTGGAATCATCAGCATTGTATCCAGTTCTCTCTGTTGAACATGTTGCACTCATCTGCCTTATAGCTTGCCCTATAAACATACACATGTTGGACCCATCTGCCATGTAGCTAACTCTCAGTATATGGACATGTTTGCCCCATCTGCCATGCAGCTAGTACTCTGTATATGAACACGTTGGACTCATCGGCCATGTAGTTAGTATTCTGTATATGGACATGTTGGACTACTCTGACATGTAGCTAGCTCTCAGTATATGGACACTTTGCATTCATCTGCCATGTAGCTAGAACCCTCTATATGGAAATGTTACACTACTCTGCCATGTAGCTAGCTGTCTGTATATGGACATTTTGGACTCATCTGCCATGTAGCTACCTCTGTGTGCATGGATATTTTTGATTGATCTGCCATGTAGGTAGCTCTCTGTATATGAACATATTGGACTTCTCTACCTTGTAGCTAGCTCTCTGTATATGGACATTTTGTACTCGTCTGCCATGTAGCAAGCTCTCTCTGCATGAATACATTGGACTCATCTGCCTTTAGCTAATCCTCTATATCTACACACGTCGGACTCATCTGCCATGTACTTAACTCTCAGTATATAGACATGTTGGAATCATCTGCCATGTAGCTTGAACTCTGTATATGGAAATGATGCACTACTTTGCCCTGTAGCTAGCTCTCT
>NW_006409175.1:150819-151953 GCF_000296735.1 Chrysochloris asiatica
ATGGACATTTTGGACTGATCTGCCATGTAGCTAGCTCTCAGTATATGGACATGCTGGACACGTCTTCCATGTAGCTTGAACTCTATATATGGAAATGTTGCACTACCCTGCTATGTAGCTAGCTCACTGTATATGAACATATTTGACTTTTCTGCCATGCAGCTAGCTCTCAGTATATGGACCCTATATATGGACATGTTTGACTAATCAGAAATGTAGGTAGCTATCAGTATATGGGCACGTTGGACACATCTGCCATGTAGCTAGAACTCTGTATATAGACATGTTGCACTACTCTGCCATGTAGCTAGATGTAGGCATATAGACATGTTGGACTCCTCTGCCTTGTAGCTAGAACTCTCTAAATGGAAATGTTGCAGTACCCTGCTATGTAGTTAATTCTTTGTACATCGACAAGTTCTACTAATCTGCCTTGTAGCTAGAACTCTGTATATGGAAATGTTGCGCTACCCTGCCATGTAGTTACCTCTCTGTATTTGGACATTTTGGACTCGTCTTACATGTAGCTAGCTCTATGTGCATGGATATTTTGAACTGATCTGCCATATAGGTAGCTCTCAGTATATGAACATATTGGACTTGTCTGCTATATAGGTAGCTCTCAGTATATGGTCATGTTGGACTCATCAGCCAGATAGGTAGTACATGTTGCACTACTCTACCATATAGCTAGCTGTTTTTATAAAGACAAGTTGAACTCATCTGCTTTTTAGCTAGAACTCTGTATATGGAAATGTTGCACTACACTGCCATGTAGTTAGCTCTCCATATATAGATGAGTTGTACTCATTTGCCTTGTAGATAGAATTCTGTATATGGAAATGTAATGTTGCACAACCCTGCTATGTAGCTAGCTCTCTGTATATGGACATTTTGGTCTTGTCTGCCATGCAGCTAGCTCTCAGTATATGGACATGTTGTACTAATCTTCCATATAGCTAATACCCTGTATATGGACATGTTGCACTACCCTGCCATGTAGCTACCTCTCTGTATATGGATAATTTGGGGTTTTCTGACATGTAGATAGCTCTCTGTACACAGATATGTTGCACTGATCTGCCATGTAGGTAGCTCTCAGTGTGTGGACAAGTTGGACACATCTGCCATGTA
>NW_006409175.1:156557-158930 GCF_000296735.1 Chrysochloris asiatica
TATTTAGACATGTTGGACTCATCTGCCTTGTAGCTAGAACTCTGTATATGGATATGTTGCACTACCCTGCCATGTAGCTAGCAATCTGTTTATGAACATATTGGACTTGTCTGCAATGTGGCTAGCTCTCAGTATATGGAGATGTTTGACTCATTAGCCAGGTACCTAGTACTCTTTACATGGACATATTGGACTACTCTGACATGTAGCTAGCACTCAGTATATGGACACGTTAGACATATATACCATGTAGCTAGAACTGTGTATATGGAAATGTTGCACTACCCTGCCATGTACCTAGCTCTCCATATATGATCATTTTGGACTCATCTTCCATGTAGCTAACTCTCTGTATATGGACATTTATGAATCATCTGCCTTGTAGATAGCTCTCTGTACATAGATATGTTGGACTGATCTGGCAAGTAAGTAGTTCTCTGTGTATGAACATATTGGACTTGTCTGCCATGTAGCATATGGACACCTTGAACACATTTGTCATGTAGCTAATACACTTTATATGGACATGTTGGACTACTCTGCCATGTAGCTAGCTCTCAGTAGATGAACACTTTTTATTCATCTGCCTTTTAGCTAGAACTCTGTATATGGAAATGTTGCACTACCGTGCCTTGTAACTAGGTCTCTGTATATGGACATTTTGGACTCGTCTGCCATGTAGCTAGCTCTCAGTACATGGATATGTAAGACTGATCTGCCAAGTAGGTAGCTCCCTGTCTATGAACATATTGGACTTGTCTGCCATGTAGCTAGTTCTCAGTATATGGACACGTGAACACATCTGCCATCTAGCTAGTACTCTATATATGGACATGTTGGACTATTCTGCCATGTAGCTAGGTCACAATATATGAACACTGTGGAGTCATCTGCTTTGTAGCTAGAACTGTGTATATGGACATGTTGCACTATAATGCCATGTAGCTAGCTCTCTGTACATGGACATTTTAGACTTGTATTCCATGTAGCTAGCTCTCAGTACATGGACATGTTGGACTCATCTGCCTTGTAGCTAGTACCCTTTATATGGACATGTTGCACTACTCTGCCATGTATCTAGCTCTCTGTATATAGACAAGATGGACTCATCTGCTTTGTAGCTAGAACTCTGTATATGGAAATGTTGCATTTCCCTGATGTGTAGCTTGCTCTCTCTATATAGACAAGTTGGACTCATCTGCATTGTAGCTAGAACCCTGTATATGTAAATGTTGCACTACCCTGCCATGTAGCTAGCTCTCTGTATATGGACATTTTGGACTCTTCTGCCATGAAGCTACCTCTCTGTACATGGATATGTTGGACTGACCTGCCAAGTAGGTAGCTCTCTCTATATGAACATATTGGATTTGTCTACCATGTAGCTAGCTCTCTGTATATAGACAAGTCGGACTCATCTGCCTTGTAGCTGGAAGTCTGTATATGGAAATGTTGCACTACCATGCCATATAGCTAACTCTCTGTATATGGACATTTTGGACTCGTCTGCCATTTAGCTAGCTCTCTGTACATGGATATGTTTGACTGATCTGTCAAGTAGGTAGCTCTCTGTATATGAACATACTGGACTTGTCTGTCAAGTAGCTAGATCTCAGTATATGGATATGTTGGACTCATTAGCCAGGTAGCTAGTACTCTTAATATGGACATGTTGGACTAATCTGCCACGTTGCTAGCTCTGAGTATATAAACAATTTGGAGACATCTGCCTTATAGCAAGAATTCTGTATATGGAAATGTTGTACTACCCTGTCATGTAGCTATCACTTTGTATATGGACATTTTGGACTCGTGTAACATGTAGCTAGTTCTCTGTACATGGTTATGTTCGACTGATCTGCCAAGTAGGTAGAAGTCTGTAAATAAACTTATTGGACTTGTCTGCCATGTAGCTATCTCTCAGTATATGGACATGTTGAACTAATTTACCTTGTAGCTAGTACTCTTTAAATGGACATGTTGGACTACTCTGCCATGTAGCTAGCTCTCAGTATTTGAACACTTTGGACTCATCTGCCATATCTCTTGAACTCTGTATATGGAAATGATGCACTACTCTACCATATAGCTAGCTCTCTGTATATAGACAAGTTGGACTCATCTGCCTTGTAGCTAGAAATCTATATAAGGAAATGTTTCACTACCCTGCCATGTAGCAAGTTCTTTGTATTTGGACATTTTGGAATCGTCTGAAATATAGCTAGCTCTCTTTGCATGTATACTTCGGACTTCTCAGCCATGTAGGTAGCTCTCAGTATATAGACAAGTTGAACTCATCTGCCTTTTAGCTTGTTGTTGTTGTCAGGTGCCATCGAGTTGGAACCGACTCATAGCGACCCCATGCACAGCAAA
>NW_006409175.1:161297-161914 GCF_000296735.1 Chrysochloris asiatica
TATTGGATTTGTCTGCCAAGTAGCTAGCTCTCAGTATATGGACATGTTGGACTCATCATCCAGGTAGCTAGCACCCTGTATAAGGAAATGCTGCAACACTCTGCCATGTCGCTAGCTCTCGGTGTATAGACAAGTTGGAGTCATCTGCCTTGTAGCTAGAACTCTGTAAATGGGAATATTGCACTTCCCTGCCATGTAGCTAGCTCTCTGTACATGGATATTTTAGAATGATATACCATGTAGTTAACTCTCAGTGTATGGACATGTTGGCCACATTTGCCATGTAGCTAGAATTCTGTATATAGACATGTTACACTACACTGCCATGTAGCTAGCTCTCTGTATATAGACAAGTTGGTCTCATTTGCCTTATGGGTAGAACTCTGTATATGGAAATGTTGCACTACCCTGCCATATAGCTAGCTCTTTGTACATAGACATTTTGGACTCGTCTGCCTTGTAGCTAGCTCTCTGTACAGGGATATGTTGGACTGATCTGCCAAGTAGGTAGCTCTCTGTATATGTACACAGTGGAATTGTCTGCCATGTAACTAGCTGTCAGTATATGGACACGTTGGACACATCTGCCATGTAGGTAGAATTCTGTATATGGAAAT
>NW_006409175.1:163869-165568 GCF_000296735.1 Chrysochloris asiatica
GATCTTCCTTATTCACTGTCCAGCTTTCGCATCCATATGAGGCTATTGAAAACACAATGGTATCTGCCTTGTAGGTAGCTCTCAGTATATGGACACGTTGGACACATTGACCATATCGCTAGCTCTCTGTATATTGACAAGTTGGACTCATCTGCGATGTAGCTAGAACTCTGAATATGGAAATGTTGCATGACTTTGCCATGTAGCTAGCTCTCTGTATATGGACAAGTTGGACTCATTTGTCTTGTAGTTTGAACTCTGTATATGGAAATGCTGGACTACTCTGCCATGTAGCTAGCTCTCAGTATATGGACACTTTGGACTTGTCTGCCTTGAAGCTTGATCTCTGTGTATGGACACGTTGGACTACTCTGCCATGTCGCTAGCTCTCTGTATATTGACAAGTGGACTCATCTGCGATGTAGCTAGAACTCTGATTATGGAAATGTTGCACTACTCTGCCATGTAGCTAGTTCTCTGTATATGGACAAGTTGGACTCATTTGTCTTGTAGTTTGAACTCTGTATATGGAAATGTTGCACTACCCTGCCATGAAGCTTGCTGTCTGTATATGGATATTTTGGACTCCTCTGACATGAAGCTAGCTCTCTGTACATGGATATGTTGGACTGATCTTCAAAGTAGGTACCTCTCTGTATATGAACATATTGGATTTGTCTGCCAAGGAGTTAACTCTCAGTATATGGACAGGTTGGATTCATTAGCCAGGTAGCTAGTACTCTTTATATGGACATGTTGGACTACTCTGCCATGCAGGTAGCTCTCAGCATATGAACACTTGGGACTCACGTGCCATGAAGCTTGAACTCTGTATATGGAAATGATGCTCTACTCTGCCATGTAGCTAGCTTTCTATATATAGACAAGTTGGAGTCATATGCCTTGTTGCTAGAACTCTGTATATGGAAATGTTGCACTACCCTGCCATGTAGCCAGCTCTCTGTATATGGAGATTTTGGACTCGCCTGCCATATATCTAGCTCCCTGTACATGGATATATTGGACTGATCTGCCAAGTAGTTAGCGCTCTGTATATGAGCATATTAGATTTGTCTGCCAAGTAGCTAGCTCTCCGTATATGGACATGTTGAACTCATCAGCCAGGTAGCTAGTACCCTGTATAAGGAAATGTTGCACTACTCTAACATGTAGCTATCTCTCTGTATATGAACACTTGGGACTCATCTGCCATGAAGTTTGAACTCTGTATATGGAAATGATGCACTACTCAGCCATGTAGCTAGCTCTCTGTATATAGACAAGTTGGAGTCATCTGCCTTGTTGCTAGAGCTCAGATATGGAAATGTTCCACTACCCTGCCATGTAGCCAGCTCTCTGTTTATGGACATTTTGGACTCATCTGCCATGTATCTAGGTCCTTGTACATGGATATGTTCGACTGATCTGCCAAGTAGGTAGCTCTCTCTATATGAATATATTGGACTTGTCTGCCATGTGGCTAGATCTCAGTATATTGACATGTTGGACTCATTAGCCAGGGAGGTAGTACTCTTTATATGGACATGTTGTACTACTCTGCCATGTATCTAGCTCTCAGTATATCAACACTTTGTACTCATCTGCCATGTAGCTTGAATTCTGTATATGGAAATGATACACTACACTGCCATGTAGCCAGCTCTCTGGAGTCATATGCCTTGTTGCTAGAACACTGTAT
>NW_006409175.1:170723-171224 GCF_000296735.1 Chrysochloris asiatica
GTAGCAAGCTGTCGGTATATAGACAAGTTGGACTCATCTGCCTTTTAACTAGAATTCTATATATGGAAATGTTGCACTACTCTGCCATGTAGCTATCTCTCTGTATATGGACATTTTGGACTCATCTGACATGTAGCTTGCTCTCTGTGCATGGATATTTTGGACTGATCTGCCATGTCAGTAGCTCTCAGCTTGAGTATACGTTGGACATATCTGCCATGTAGCTAGAACTCTGTATATGGAAATGTTGCTCTACCCTTTCATGTAGCTAGTTCTCTGTAAATGGACATGTTGGACTGATTTTCCAAGTAGGTAGCTCTCTGTATATGAACATAATGGACTTGTCTGTCATGTAGCTAACTCTCAGTATATGGACATGTTGGACTTATCTGCTATGTAGCTAGTGCCCTGTATATGGACATGTTGCACTACTCTGCCATGTAGCTAGCTGTCTGTATATAGACAAGTTGGACTCATCTTCCTAGTAGCTAGAATTCTGTA
>NW_006409175.1:184063-187781 GCF_000296735.1 Chrysochloris asiatica
TATGGACTTGTTGGACTCATCTGCCATGTACCTAATACCCCGTATATGGACATGTTGCACTACTCTGTCCTGTAATTAGCTCTCTGTATATAGACCAGGTGGACTCATCTGCTTTGTAGCTTGAACTCTGTATATGGAAATGTTGCACTACCCTTCCATATAGCTCGATCTCTATATATAGACAAGTTGGACTTATCTGCCTTGTAGCTAGAACTCTATACATGGACATTTTGCTCTACAGTGCCATGTAGCTAACTGTCTGTATACAGACAAGTTGGACTCATCTGCCTTGTAGCTAGGACTCTGTATTTGGAAATGTTACACTTTCCTGCCATGTAGCTAGCTCTCTGAATATGGACATTTGGGACTCGTCTGCCAGGTAGCTAGCTCTCTGTCCATGTATATGTTGGTCTGCCAAGAGGTAGCTCTCTGCATATGAACATATTGGAGTTGCCTGCCATGTGTCTAGCTCTCAGTATACGGACACGTTGGACTCATCTGCAATGTATGTAGTATCCTGAATATGGACATGTTGGACTACTATGCCATGAAGCTAGCTCTCAGTATATAGACTAGTTGGACCCATCTGTCTTGTAGCTAGAACTCTGTATATGGAATTTTTTCACTAAACAGCCATGTAGCTAGCTCTCTGTATATAGGCAAGTTGGACTCATCTGCCTTATCCTAGAAGTCTGTATATGGAAATGTTGCACTACCCTTCCATGAAGCTAGCTCTGTGTATATAGACAAGTTGGACTTATCTGCCTTGTAGCTTTAACTCTGTATATGGAAATGTTGCACTACCTTATCATGTAGCTAGCTTTCTGTATATGGACATTTGAGACTCGTCTGCCATGTAGCTAGTTCTCTATACATGGATATGTTGGACTGATCTTCCAAGTATGTAGCTCTCTGTATATGAACATAGAGAACTTGCCTGCAAAGTAGCTAGCTCTCAGTAAATGGACATGTGGACTCATCTGCCATGTAGCTAGTACCCTGTATATGGACATGTTGGTCTACTCTGCCATGTAGGTAGCTCTCAGTATATGGACACACTGCACACATTTGCAATGTTGCTAGAAATCTGTATATGGAAATGTTGCACAACTCTGCCATGTTGCTAGCTCTCTGTATATAAACAAGTTGGACTCATCTGCCATGTAGCTTGAACAATCTATATAGACATGATGCACTACTCTCCCATGTAGGTAGCTCTTAGTATATAGACAAGTTGGACTCATCTGCCTTTTAGCTGGAACTCTGTTTATCGAAATGTTGCACTACTGGGCCATGTAGCTAGCTCTCTAAATATAGACAAGTTGTACTCATATTCATTGTAGTTTGAACTCTGTATATGGAAATGTTGCACTACACTGCCATTTAGCTAGCTCTCTGTATACGGACAAGTTGTACTCATCTGCCTTGTAACTAGTACTCTGTAGTGGAAATGTTACACTACCCTGTCATGTAGCTAGATCTCTTTGTATGGACATTTGGGTCTCTTCTGCCATGTAGCTAGCACTCTGTACATGGATATGTTCCATTGATTTGCCAAGAAGTTAGCTGTCTGTATATGAACATATTGAACTTGTCTGCCATGTAGTTAGCTCTCAGTATATGGACATGTTTCACTCATCTGCCATGTAGCTAGTAACCTGTATATGGACTTTTTGGACTACTCTGCCATGGAGCTAGCTCTCAGTATATGGACACATTGGACACATCTCCCAAGAAGCTAGTAATCTGTATATGGAAATGTTGCACTACCCTGCCATGTAGCTAATTCTCTGTATACGAACATATTAGACTTGTCTGCTATGTAGTTAGCTCACAGTATATGGACATGTTGGACTCATCTACCATGTAGCTAGTACCCTTTATATGGTCATGTTGCACTACTCTGCCATGTAGCTTGCTCTTTGTATATAGATGAGTTTCACTCATCTGCCATGCATCTTGAACTCTGTATATGGAAATGATGCATTACTCTGTCATATAGGTAGCTCTCAGTAAGTAGACAAGTTTGACTCATCTGCCTGGTAGCAAGAACTCTGTATATGGAAATGTTGCACTACCCTGCCATGTAGGGTAGACAACTTGGAATCATATGCCTTGTAGCTAGAACTCTGTATATGGAAATGTTGCTCTACACTGCCATATAGCTAGATCTCTCTATACAGACAAGTTGGACTCATCTCCTGTAGGTAGAACACTGTATATGGGAATTTTGCACTACTCTGTCATGTAGCTAGTGCTCTGTATATGAACATACTGGACTTGTCTGGCATGTAGCTAGCGCTCAGTATATGGACATGTTGGGACTACTCTGAATTGAAGCTAGCTCTCAGTATATGGACATGTTTGACTCATCTGCCATGCAGCTAGTAACCTGTATATGGACATGTTGGACTACTCTGCCATAAAGCTAGCTCTCAGTATATGAATAAGTTGGACTCATCTGCCTTGTAGCTAGAACACTTTATATGGAAATGTTGCACTACCCTGTCATGTAGCTAGCTATCTCTATATAGGTAAGTTGGACTGATCTGCCTTGTCGTAAGAACTCTGTTTATGGAAATGTTGCACAACCCGTCCATGGAGCTAGCTCTCTATATATGAACATATTGGATTTGTCTGCCATGTAGCTAGCTCTCAGTATATGGACATGTTGCACTATCTTGTTATGTAGCTAGTACTCTGTAAATGCACATGTTGCACTACTCTGTCATATAGCTAGCTCTCAGCATATAGACAAGTTGGACTTATCTGCCTTGTAGCTAGAACTCTGTATATGGAAATGTTGCACTAACCTGCCATGTAGCTAGCTCTCTGTATATGAACATATTGGACTTGTGTGCCATGAAGCTAGCTCTCAGAAGATGGACATGTTGGACTCATCTGCCATGTAGCCAGTACCCTGTATATGGACCTGTTGCACTACTCTGACATGTAGCTAGCTCTCTGTACATAGACATGTTGGACTCATCTGCCATGTAACTTGAATTCTGTATATGGAAATAATGCACTACTCTGCCATGTAGTTAGCTCTGTGTATATAGATAAGCTGGTCACATCTGCCTTGTAGCTAGTACCCTGTATATGAACATGTAGGACTACTCTGCCATGTAGCTAGCTCTGTGTATATAGACAAGTTGATTTCATCTGCATTGTAGCTAGTACCCTGTATATGAACATGTTGGAGTACTCTGCCATGTAGCTAGCTCTGTGTATATAGACAAGTTGGTTTCATCTGCCTTGTAGCTAGTACGCTGTATATGAACATGTTGGACTACCCTGCCATGTAGCTAGCTCCGAGTATATAGACACTTTGGATTCATCTGCCATGTAGCTTGAACTCTGTATATGGAAATGTTGCACTACTCAGTCATGTAGCTAGCTCTCTGTATATAGACAAGTTGGACTCATCTGCCATATAGTTAGTACCCTTTATATTGACATGTTGGACTACTTTGCCATGTAGCAACCTCTCAAAATATGGACACATTGGACAATCTGTCATGTAGCCAAAACTCTGTAGATGGATATGATGGACTACAGAGCAATGTAGATAGCTCTCTGAATTGATAGCTCTCTGAATATGGACATTTTGGACTTGTCTACCATGTAGTTAGCTCTCTGTACATGGACACGTTGGACACATCTGCCATGTAGCTAGAATGCTGTATATGGAAATGTTGCAGTACTCTACCATGTA
>NW_006409175.1:188699-191559 GCF_000296735.1 Chrysochloris asiatica
CCCTGCCATATAGTTAGCTCTCTGAATATTTTGGACTCGTCTGCCATGCACCTAGCTCTCTGTACATGGATATGTTGGACTGATCTGCCGAGAACTCAGTTCTCTCTATATGAACATATTACACTTCCCTGCCATTTAGCTAGCTTTCTGTATATGAACATATTGGACTTGTCCGCTATATAGCTAGCTCTCAGTATATGGACATATTGGACTACTCTGCCATGTAGCTAGCTCTCAGTATATGGACATGCTGGGCATATCTACTTTGTAACTAGTATTCTGTATATGGAAATGTTGCACTACTCTGCTATGTAGCTAGCTCTCTGTATATAGACAAATGGACTCATCTTGCTTGTAGCTAGAACTCTGTATATGGAAATGTTGCAATACCTTGCCATGTAGCTAGCGCTCTGTATATAGACAAGTTGTACTCACCTGCCTTGTAGCTAGAATTCTGTATATGGAAATGTTGCACTACACTGCCATCTATCTACCTCTCTGTATATAGACAAGTTGGACTCTTCTGCCATGCACCAAGCTGTCTATACATGGATATGTTGGACTGATCTGTCAAGTTGGTAGTTCTCTGTATATAAACATATTGGACTTGGCTGCCATGTAGCTCACTCTCAGTATATGTACATGGTGAACAAATCTGCCAAGAAGATATAGCTCTGTATATGGAAATGTTGCACTACCCTGACATGTAGCTAGCTCTCTGTATATGAACATATTGGACTTGTCTGCGATGTAGCGAGCTCTCAGTATGTGGACATGTTGGAATCCTCTGCCATGTAGTTAGTAACCTGTATATGGACATGTTGGACTACTCTACCATGTAGCTAGTACTCTGTATATGGAAATGTTTGACTTCTCTACTATATAGATATTCTCTGTATATGAACATATTGGACTTGTCTACCATGAAGCTAGAAATCTGTATATGGAAATATTGCACTACTCTGCTTTTTGGACTCATCCACCATGTAGCTAGCTCTCTGTACATGGATATGTTGGACTGATCTGCCAAGTAGATAGCTCTCTGTATATGAACATATTGGACTTTACTGCCATGTAGCTAGGCTCAGTATATAGACAAGTTGGACTCATATGCCTTGTAGCTGGAACTCTGTATATTAAAATGTTTTATTACCCTGCCATGTAGCTAGCTCTCTGTATATGAACATATTGGACTTGTCGGCCATGTAGCTAGCTCTCATTATGTTGGACATATCTACCATGTAAGTAGAACTCTGTATATGGGAATGTAACACTACCCTGCCATGCATCTAGCTCTCTGTATATAGACAAGTTGGACTGATCTACATTGCTGCTAGAACACTGTATATGTAAATGTTGAACTACACTGACATATAGATAGCTCTCTGTATATGGTCATTTTGGACTCGTCTGCCATAAACCTAGCTCTCTGTACATGGATGTGTTGGGCTGATCTGCCAAGTAGGTAACTCTCTGTTTATGAACATATTGGACTTGTCTGCCATGTATTCAGCTCTGTATATGGATATTTTGGACTCATCTGCCAGGTAGCTAGCTCTGTGTACATGGATATGTTGGAGAGATTTGTCAAGTAGGTAGCTCTCAGTATATGGACACGTTTCAAAGATCTGTGATGTAGCTACATCTCTGTATATGGAAATGTTGCACAACTCAGCCAAGTAGATGCCTCTCTGTATATGAACAAATTGGACTCCTGTGACATGTAGTTAGCTCTCAGTATATGGACATTTTGGACTTCTGCTATGTAGCCAGAACTCTGTATATGGAAATGTTGCACAAATCTGTCAAGGAGGTACCTCTCTGTATATGAACAAATTGAACTAGTGTGACATGTAGTTAGCTCTCAGTATATGGACATGTCGGACTCATCTGCCATGTAGCTAGTACCCTGAATATGGAAATGTTGTACTACTGTGCTATGTAGCTAGTTCTCTTTATATAGACAAGTTGGACTCATCTGCATTGTAGCAAGAACTCTGTATATCGAAATGGTGCACTACCCTGCCATGTAGCTAGCTCTCTGTATATGGACATTTTGGACTCATCTGCCATGTAGCTAGTTTTCGGTACATGGATATGTTGGACTGATCTGCCAAGTAGGTAGCTCTCTGTATATGAACATATTGGACTTGTCTGCCATGTATCTAGTTCTCAGTATATAGGCAAGTTGGACTCATCTGCCTTGTAGCTAGAACTTTGTATATGAAAATGTTGCACTACCCTTCCATGTACCTAGCTCTGTATATATAGACAAGTTGGACTCATCTGCCTTGAAGCAAGAAGTCTGTATATGGAAATGTTACTCTACGCTGTCATATAGCTAGCACTCTGTATATAGACAAGTTAGACTCATCTGCATTGTACCTAGTACTCTTTGTATGGACATGTTGGACTATTCTGGCAAGTAGCTAGCTCTCTGTATAAGGACATTTTGGACTCATCTGCCTTGTAGCTAGAACTCTATATATGGAAATGTTGCACTACCCTGCCATGTAGCTATCTCTCTGTATATGAACATTTTGGACTTGTCTGCCATGTAGCTAGCTCTCAGTATATGCACATATTTGACTCATCTGCTATGTAGCTAGTACCCAGTATATGGACTTGTTGCACTCCTCGGCCATGTAGCTAGCTCTCTGTATATAGACAAGTTGGACTCACGTGCCTCGTAGTTTGAATTTGGAATATGGAAATGTAGCAATTCCCTGTCTTGTAGCTAGCTGTCTGTATATAGACAAGTTTGACTCATCTTCATTTTAGCTAGAACTCTGTGTATGGAAATGTTGCACTTCCCTGCCATGTAGCTAGCTCTCTGTATATGAACATTTTGGACTTGTCT
>NW_006409175.1:192851-193491 GCF_000296735.1 Chrysochloris asiatica
CGTCTGCCATGTAGCTAGTTCACGGTATATGGATATGTTGGACTGATCTGCCAAATAGGTAGCTCTGTGTATATGTACATATTGAACTTGACTGCCATGTAGCTAGCTCTCAGTATGTGGGCATGTTGGATTCATCTCACATGTAGCTAGTGCCTTGTATATGGACATGTTGGGCTATTCTTCGATATAGCTAGCTCTCATTATTTTGACACGTTAGACTAATCTGACTTGTAGCTAGAACTCTCTATATATGAATTTTTAACTACCCTGCCCTGTAGCTAGCTCTCTGTATATGGACATTTTGGACTCATCTGGCATGTAGCTAGCTCTCTGTACATGGTTATGTTGGACTGATCTGCCAAGTAGGTACCTCTCTGTATATGAACGTATTGGACTTGTCTGTCTTGTAGCTAGCTCACAGTATATGGACACTTTGGACTCATAAGCCATGTAGCTAGTACCCTTTATATGGACATGTTCGACTACTCTGCCATGTAGCTAGCTCTCTGTATATGAACATATTGGAATTGTCTGAAATGTAGCTGGCTCTCAGTATATGGATATGTTGGACTCACCTGCCATGTAGTTAGTACCCTGTATATGGACATGTTGGACTAATCTGCCATGTGGCTAGCTCTCT
>NW_006409175.1:193746-194893 GCF_000296735.1 Chrysochloris asiatica
ATATTTTGGACTGATCTGCCATGAAAGTAGCTCTCAGTATATGGACACATTGGACACATCTTCCATTTAGCCAGAACTCTGTATATGGAAATGTTGAACTACTCTGACATGTACCTAGTTGTCTGTATACATACAAGATGGACTCATCTGATGTCTAGCTAGAACTCTGTATATGGAAATGTTACACTACCCTGTCATGTAGCTAGCTATCTGTATGTGGACATTTTGGACTCATCTGCCGTGTAGCTAGAATTCTGTATATGGAAATGTTGCACTACCCTGTCATGTAGCTACCTCTCTATATATGTACCTTTTGGACTTGTCTACTATGTAGGTAGCTCTCTGTACATGGATATGTTGGATTAATCTGCCAAGTAGGCAGCTCTCTGTATCTGAACATATTGGACTTGTCTGCCATGTAGCTAGCTCTCAGTATATAGACAAGTTGGACTCATCTGCCTTGAAACTGTAACTCTGTATATGGAAATGTTGCACTACCCTGCATTGTAGCTACCTCTCTGTATATGAACATTTTGGACTTGTCTGCCATGTAGCTAGCTCTCAATTTATAGACATGTTGGGCTCATCTTCCATGTAGTTACTACCCTGTATATGGACATGTTGGACTAACTCTGCCATGTTGCTAGCTCTCAGTATATGGACACGTTGAACACATCTGCCATGTAGCTAGAAATCTATATATAGAAATGTTGCACTACTCTCCCATGTAGCTAGCTGTCTGCATATAGACAAGTTTGACTCATCTGATTTGTAGCTAGAACTCTGTATATGGAATGTTGCACTACACTGCCAGGTAGCTAGCTCTCTATATATGGACATTTTGGACTCGTTTGTCATGTAGCTAGCTCTTTGTACATGGATATTTTGGACTGATCTTCTATGTAGGTAGCTCTCAGTATACGGACACGTTGGAAACATCTGCCATGTACCAAAACTCTGTATATGGAAATGTTGCACTACCTTCCCATGTGGCTAGCTCTCTGTATATGAACATATTGGACTTGTTTGCCTTGTGGCTAGAACTCTGTATATGGAAATGTAGCACTACCCTCCCATGTAACTTCCTCTCTGTATATGAACATATTGGACTTGTCTGACATGTAGCTAGCTCTCAGTATATGGACAC
>NW_006409175.1:195473-196707 GCF_000296735.1 Chrysochloris asiatica
TCAATGTATATGAACATATTGGACTTGTCTCTCATGTAGCAAGCTCTCAGTATATGGACACGTTGGACACATCTGCCATGTAGCTAGAACTCTGTATTCAGAAATTTTGCACTACGCTGCCAGGTAACTAGATATCTGTATACAGACATTTTGGACTCGTTAGCCATGTTGCTAACTCATTTTACATGGATATTTTGGACTGTTCGGCCATGTAGGTAGCTCTCAGTATAAGGACATTTTGGACTCATCTGCCATCTACCTAGCTCTCCGTACATGGATATATTGGACAGATCTGCCATGTTGGTAGCTCTTGGTACATGAACATATTGGAATTGTCTGCTATGTAGCTTGCTCTCAGTATATAGACAAGAGGACACATCTGCCTGGAATTCTTTATATGGAAATGTTGCACTACCCTGCCATGTAGCTAGCTCTCTGTAAATGAACATCTTGGACTTGTCTACCATGTAGCTAACTCTCCGTATATACACAAATTGGACTCAACTGCCTTGTAGCTAAAACTCTGAATATGGAAATGTTGCACTACCCTGCCATGTAGCTAGCTCTCTGTATATAAACAAGTTGGACTCATCTGCCTTGTAGATAGAACTATGTATATCGAAATGTAGCACTGCCTCCCATGTAGCTAGCTCTCTGTTTATGAACATATTGGATTTGTCTGCCTTGTGGCTAAACTGTGTATATGGAAATGTTGCACTACCCTGTCTCTGTATATGGACATTTTGGACTCATCTGCCATGTAGCTAGCTCTCTGTACATAGATATGTTGTACTGATATACCAAGTCGTTTGTTCTCTGTTTATGAACATATAGGACTTGTCTGCCATGTAGCTAGCTCTCAGTATGTAGAGAAGTTGGAATCATCTGCCTTGTAGCTAGAACTCTATATATGGAAATGTAGCTACCAGGTAGCTAGCTCAGTGTATATTACCATATTGGAATTGTCTGCTATGCAGATAGCTCTCAGTTTATGGACATGTTGTACTCATCTGCCATGTATTTAATACCCTGTATATGGACATGTTGTACTACTCTGCCTTGTAGCTAGCTCTCAGTATATGTACACGTTGGACTTATCTGCCACGTAGCTAGATCTCTGTATTTGGAAATGTTGCACTACTGTGCCATGTAGCTAGCTCTCTATATATAGACATTTTGGACTCATCTGCCTTGTAGCTTGAACTCTGCATATGGAAATGTTGCACTACAATGC
>NW_006409175.1:220550-222020 GCF_000296735.1 Chrysochloris asiatica
TCGCTCTCTGTATATAGACAAATTGGACTCATCTGCCTTGTAGCTAGAACTCTGTATATGGAATTGTTGCACTACTCTGCCATGTAGCTAGCTCTGTTTGTATGAACATATTGGACTTGTCTGCCATGAAGCTAGTCTCAGTATATGGACATGTTGTACTTATCTGCCATGTAGCTATTACCCTGTATATGAACATGTTGGACTACTCTGCCATGTAGCTAGCTCTCAGTATATGAACACTTTGGACTCATCTGCCATGTACCTTGAACACTTTATATGGAAATCATGCCATGTAGCTAGTCTCAGTATATTGACAAGTTGGACTCAAATGCCATGTAGCTAGTGCCCTGTACATGGACATATAGGACTACTATGCCATGTAGCTAGCTCTCAGTACATGGACACGTTGGACTCATCTGCCATGTAGGTAGCTCTCAGTCCATGGTTATGTTGGACTGATCTACCAAGTAGGTAGCTCTCTGTATATGAAGATATTGGACTCGTCTGCCGTGTAGCTAGCTAGCCCTCTGTACATGGATATGTTGGACTGATCTGTGAAGTAGGTAGCTCTCTGTATAGGAACATATGGGAATTGTCTGACATATAGCTAGCTCTCAGTACATGGACATGTTGGACACATTTGCCATGTAACTTGATCTCTTTATATGGAAATGATGCACTACACTACCATGTAGCTAGCTCTCTGTTTTTGGATATTCTGGACTCATCTGCCGTGTAGCTAGTACCCTGTATATGGACATGTTGGACTGATCTGATAAATAGGTAGCTCTCAGTATATGGACACGATGGACACATCTGTCATGTAGCTAGTAATCTGTACTTGGAAACGTTGCACTATTCTGCTCTGTAGCTAGCTCTCTGTATATACACAAGTTGAACTAGTCTGCCATGCATATGGACATCTTGAACTACTCTTCCATGTAGCTATCTCACAGTATATAGACACGTAGGACACATCTGCCATGTAGATACAACACTGTATATGGGCATTTGGACACATCTGACATGTAATTAGCTCTCGGTGCATGGATATTTTGGATTGCTCTGGCATGTAGGTAGCTCTCATTATATGGACACGTTAGACATATCTGCCATATAGCTAGTACTCTTTATATGGATATGTTGCACTTCTCTGCCATGTAGCTAGTTCTCTGTATATGAACATGTTGGACTTTTCTGCCATTTAGCTAGTGTCAGTATATTGACATGTTGGACTCATCTGCTATGTAGCTATTGCCCTGTACATGGACATAACGGACTACTCTGCCATGTAGCTGGCTCATAGTATTAGGGCACGTAATACTCATCTACCATCTAGGTAGCTTTCAGTCCATGGATATGTGGGACTGATCTGCCAAGTAGGTAGCTACCTGTATATGAACATATTGGCCTTGTCTGCCATGTACCAAACCCTCAGTATATGGACATGTTGGACTCATCTGCCATGTA
>NW_006409175.1:222935-224203 GCF_000296735.1 Chrysochloris asiatica
ATATGGACACGTTGAACACATCTGACATGTAGTTAGAACTCTGTATATGGAAATATTACACTACCATGCCATGTAGCTAGTTCTCTGCATATAGACATTTTGGAATCGTCTGCCATGGAGCTAGCTCTCTGTACATGGATATGTTGGACTGATATGCCAACTAGGTATCTCTCTGTATATGAAAATACTGGACTTGTCTGCCATGTAGCTAGTTCTCATTATATGGACCTGTTGGACTCATTAGCCAGGTAGCTAGTACCATGTATATGGAAATGTTAGACTACACATTCATGTACCTAGATCTCAGTATTTAAACACTTTGGATTCCTCTGCCATGTAGCTTCAACTCTGTATATGGAAATGATGCACTACTCTGCCACGTAGCTAGCTTTCTGTATAAGGACATTTTGGACTTATCTGACATGTAGCTAGCTCTCTGTGCATGGATATTATAAACTGATCTGCCATGTAGGTAGCTCTCAGTATATGGACATGTTGTACACATCTGCCATGTAGCTGGAACTCTGTATGTGGAAATGTTTCATTACCCTGCCATGTAGCTAGCTCTCTGTATATGGATAATTTGGACTCGTGTGCCATGTAGCTAGCTTTCTGTAGATGGATATGTTGGTCTGATCTGGCAAGTTGATAGCTCTCTGTATATGAACATATTGGACTTGTCTGCCATGTAGCTAGCTCTCACTATATATACGTGTTGAACTCATTACCCAGGTTGTTATTACCCTGTATATGGACATGTTGGACTACTCATCCGTCTAGCTAGCTCTCAGTATATGAAAACTTTGGACTCCTCTGCCATGCAGTTTCAAATCTGTATATGGAAAAGATGCACTAGTATGCCATGTAGCTATCTCTCTTTATATAGACAAGTTGGACTCATTTGCCTTTTAGCTAGAACCCTGTATATGGAAATGTTGCACTCCCCTCTATTGATATTTTGGACTCGTCTGCCATATAGCTAGCTCTCTTATATGGATATGTTGGACTGATATTCCAAGAAGGTAGCTCTCTGTATATGAACATATTGGACTTGTCTGCCATGTAGCTAGCTCTCAGTAAATGGACATGTTGGACTCATCA
Source organism: Chrysochloris asiatica (assembly GCF_000296735.1). Lineage (NCBI taxonomy): Eukaryota > Metazoa > Chordata > Mammalia > Afrosoricida > Chrysochloridae > Chrysochloris > Chrysochloris asiatica. Next base: position 224,037 of record NW_006409175.1, read on the forward strand.
TCTGCCATGTAGCTATGCCCTGTTTATGGACATGTCTGACTGCTCGGTGTTGTATCTAGTGTATGTGCACATTGGACACATCTGCCATGTACCTAGAACCCTGTATATGGAAATGTTTTACTACCCTGACATTTACCTAGCTCTCTGTATATGGACACTTTGGACTC
>NW_006409175.1:226548-227436 GCF_000296735.1 Chrysochloris asiatica
CAGTATATGGACACGTTGGACACATCTGCCATGTAGCTAGAACTCTGTATATGGAAGTGTTGCACTACTCTACCATATAGCTAGCTCTCTGTACATAGAGAAGTTGGACGCATTTGCCTTGTACCTAGAACTCTGTATATGGAAATGTTGCACTACCCTGCCATTAGCTAGCTGTTTGTATATGAAATTTTTGGACTCATCTGCCATGTAGCTAGCTCTCTGTACATGGATATGTTGGACTGATCTGTAATGTAGGTAGCCCTCTGTATATGAACATATTGGACTTGTCTGCCATGTAGCTAGCTCTCAGTATATGGACACGTTTGACACATCTGCCATGTAGTTATAACTCTATATATGGAAATGTTTCACTACCCTGCCATGTAACTAGTTCTCTGTATATAGATAAGTTGGAATTATCTACCTTATAGTTAGAACTCTGTATATGGAAATGTTGCACTACCCTGCCATTTAGCTAGCTTTCTGTATATGGACATTTTGTACTTGTCAGCCATGTCCTAGCTCTCTGTACATGGATATGTTGGAATGATCTGCCAAGGAGGTAGCTCTCTGTATATGAACATATTGGACTTGTCTGCTGTTTTACTAGCTCTCAGTACATGGACATGTTGGACACATCTGCCATGTAACTAGAACTCTGTGTATGGAAATGTTGCACAATGAAGCCATGTAGCTAGCCTCCATGAACATTTTGGACTCATCTGCTATGCAGCTAGTTCTCTGTACATGGATATGTTACACCGGTTTGTGAAATATGTAGCTCTCTGTATATGAACATATTGGACTTGTCTGACATGTAGCTAACTCTCAGTATATGGACATGTTGGACTCACCTGCCATGTAACTATGCCCTGTATAAGGACATGT
>NW_006409175.1:229310-230755 GCF_000296735.1 Chrysochloris asiatica
GTATATAGACAAGTTGGACTCATCTGCCTTGTAGCTAGAACTCTGTATATGGAAATGCTGCACTACCCTGCCATGTTGGTAGCTCTTTGTATATGCACATTTTGGACTCTTCTGCCATGTAGCTAGCTCTCTGTACATGGATATGTTGAACTTATCTGCCAAGTAGGTAGCTCTCTGTATATGAACATATTAAACTTGTCTGCCATGTAGCTAGCTCTCAATACATAGATATGTTGGACTCATCTGACATGTAGCTACTACGCTGTATATGGACAAGTTGTACTGCTCTGCCATGTAGCTAGCTCTCAGTGTATGGACACATGGGACACATATGCCATGTACCTAGAACTCTGTATATGGAAATCTAGCACTACATTGCCATGTAGCTAGCTGTTTGTATATAGACAAGCTGGACTCATCTGCCTTCTACCTAGATCTCTGTATATGGAAATGTTGCACTAACTTGCGATGTTGATAACTCTCCGTATATGAACATTTTGGACACGTCTGCCATGTAGCTAGCTCTCTGTACATGGATATGTTGGACTGATCTGCCAAATAGGTAGCTCACAATATATGAACATATTGGACTTGTCTGCCATGTAGGTAGGTCTCAAGATATTTACATCTTGGATACATCTGCTATGTAGCTAGAACTCTGTATATGAAATCTGTCTGTACATGGATCTGTTGAACTGATCTGCGAAGTAGGTAGCTCTCTGTAAATGAACATATTGGACTTGTCTGACTGTGGACATGTTAGACTCATCTTTCATGTAGCTTGTACACTCTATATGGACATAGTGGACTACTTTGCAATGTAGCTAGCTCTTAGTATATGGACATGTTGGACACATCTGCCATGTACCTAGAAATCTGTTTATGAAAATGTTGCATTACCCTGCCATGTAGCTAGCTCTCTGTAGATGGATATGATGTACTCATTTGCCATGTAGGTAGCTCTCTGTATATGAACATGTTGGACTTGTCTGCCATGTAGCTATCTCTCAGTACATGGACACGTTGGACACATCTGCCATGTAGCTAGAACTCTGTATATGGAAATGTTGCTCTAATCTGCCATATAGCTAGCTCTCTGTATATGGATAAGTAGGACTTATCTGCCTTGTAGCTAGAACTCTGTATATGGAAATGTTACACTACTCTGCCAAGTAGCTGCTTCTCTGTATATGGACATTGTGGGCTCTTATGCCATGAAGCTAGTTCTCTGTATATGGATAAGTTGGACTCATCTGCCTTGTAGCTTCAACTCTGTATATCGAAATATTGCACTAAACTGCCATGTAGCTAGCTCTCTGTCTATGGATATTTGCAGTTGTCAGCCATGTAGCTACCTCTCTTTACATGGATATGTTGGACTGATCTGCCCAGTAGGTAGCTCACTGTATATGAACATATTGGACTTTTCTGCCACGTAGCGAGCT
>NW_006409175.1:232395-233512 GCF_000296735.1 Chrysochloris asiatica
TAGCTCTCTGTAGGTAGCTCTCTGTATATGGACATTTTGTTTTCTATTGCCATGTAGCTAGCTCTCTATACATGGATATTTTGGAATGATTTGCCAAGAATGTAGCTTTCTGTATGTGAACATACTGGACTTGTCTGTCATGACGTTAGCGCTCAGTATATGGACATGTTGGACATATCTGCCATGTAGCTAGTACCCTGTATATGGACACGTTGAACAGATCTGCCATGTAGCTAGATCTCTGTATATGGAAATGTTGCACTACACTGCCATGTAGTTAGATCTCTGTATATAGGCCAGTTGGACTCATCTGTCTTGTAGCTAGCAGTCTGTATATGGATATATTGGACTGATCTGACAAAGAGGTAGCTCTCTGTATAGGAACATATTGGACTTTTCTGCCATGTAGGTAGCTCCCCATATATGTACATCTTGGACACATCTGCCTTGTAGCTAGAACTCTGTATATGGAAATGTTGCACTACACTGCCATATAGCTAACTCTCTGTATATGGACATTTCGGACTCATCTGTCTTGTAGCTAGAAGTCTGTATATGGATATATTGGACTGATCTGACAAAGATGTAGCTCTCTGTATAGGAACATATTGGACTTTTCTGCCATGTAGGAAGCTCCCCATATATGTACATCTTGGACTCATCTGTCTTGTAGCCCCAACTCCGTATATAGAAATGTTGCTCTACTCTGCCGTGTAGCTAGCTCTCTGTATATAGATAAGTTGGACTCATCTGTCTTTTATCTAGATCTCTGTATATGAAAATGTTGCAGTATACTGCCATGTAGCTAGCTCCCTGTATATGGACATTTTGGACTCATCTGCCATGTAGATAGCTCTCTGTACATGGATATGTTAGACTAATCTGACAAGTAGGTAGCTCTCTCTATATGAACACATGGGACTTGTCTGCCTGGTAGCTAGCTGTCAGTATATGGACATGTTGGACTCAACTGCTATGTAGCTAGTACTCTGTATAAGGACATATTGCACTACTCTGCCATGTAGCTAGCTCTCAGTATATGAACACTTTGAATTCATCTGCCATGTAGCTTGAAATCTATATATGGAAATGATGCACTATTCTTCCATGAAGCTCT
>NW_006409175.1:236617-240218 GCF_000296735.1 Chrysochloris asiatica
ATTGACATATTGGAATTGTCTACCATGTAGCTAGCTCTCAGTATATGGACACATTAGACACATCTGCCATGTAGCTAGAACTCTGTATATGGAAATGTTGTACTTCTCTGCCATGTAGCTAGCTCTCTGTATATGGACATTTTGGACTTGTCTGCCATGTAGCTAGAACACTATACATGTAAATGTTGCAGTACTCTGCCATGTACCTAGCTCTCTGTACATCAATATGTTGGACTGATCTGAAAAGTAGGTAGCTCTCTGTGTATGCACATATTGAACCGCTCTGCCATGTATCTAGTACCCTGTATATGGACACGTTGGACTGTTCTGCCATGTAGCTAGCTCTCAGTATATGGACATGTTGGATACATCTGTCATGTAGCTAGAACTCGGTATATGGAAATGTTGCACTACCCTGCAATGTAGCTAGCTCTCTGTACATGAACATATTGGACTTGTCTGTCATGTAGCTAGATCTCAGTATATGGACTTGTTGGACTCATCAGTCTTGTAGGTAGAACTCTGTATATGGAAATGTTGCACTACCCTGCCATGTAGCTAGCTCTCTGTATACGGACCTTTTGGACTCGTCTGCCATGTTGCTAGCTCTCTGTACATGGATATGTTGGACTGATCTGCCAAGAAGTTAGCTCTCTGTATATGAACATATTGTACTTGTCTGCCATGTAGCTAGCTCTCAGTATATAGACAAGTTGGACTCATCTGCCTTGTAACTAGAACTCTCTATATGGAAATATTGCACTATCCTGCCATGTAGCTAGCTCTCTGTATACGGACCTTTTGGACTCGTCTGCCATGTTGCTAGCTCTCTGCACATGGCTATGTTGGACTGATCTACCAAGTAGGTATCTCTTTGTACATGAACATATTGGACTTGTCTGCCAAGTAGCTAGCTAGCAGTATATGGACACGTTGGACACATCTGCCATGTAGCTAGTACCTTGTATATGGGCATGTTGGACTGATCTGCCATGTAGCTAGCTCTCAGTATACGCACATGTTGGACACATCTGCCATGTACCTAGAACTCTGTATATGGACATGTTGGACTACTCTGTCGTATAGCAAGCTCTCTGTATATAGACAAGTTGGACTCATCTGCCTTGTGGCTAGAACTCTGTATTTGGAAATATTGCACTGCCCTGTCATGTAGCTAGCTCTCTGTTTATAGACAAGTTGGACACATCTGCCTTGTAGCTAGAACTCTGTATATAGAAATGTTGCACTACCGTGCCATGTAGCTAGCTCTCTGTATATAAACATTCTGGACATGTCTACCATGTAGCTAGCTCTCTGTACATGGATATGTTGACTTGTTCTGCCAAGTAGGTAGCTTTCTCTATATCACCATACTGGACTTATATGCCATGTAGCTAGCTCTCAGTATATGGACATGTTGGACTCATCTGCCATGTAGCTAGAACTGTGTCCCTGGAAATGGTGCACTACCCTGTCATGTAGGTAGCTCTCTGTGTATGAACATATTGGACTACTCTGCCATGTAGCTAGCTCTTATTATATGGACACGTTGAAAACATCTGCATGTAGCTAGAACTCTGTATATGGAAATGGTGCACGACCCTGCCACGTACCTAGCTCTTTGTATGTGAACATATTGGATTTGTTTGCCATGTAGCTAGCTCTCAGTATATAGACAAGTTGGACACAATTGACAAGTAACTATAATTCTGTATCTGGAAATGCTGCAGTACCCTGCCATGTAGCTAGATCTCTGTATATGAACATTTTAAATTTTTCTGCCATGGAAATGTCCAACTCATCTGCAATGAAGCTAATACCCTATATATAGACATGTTGCACTACTCTGCCATGTATCTAACTCTCTGTATATAACCAAATTGGACTCATCTGCCATGTCGCTTGAACTCTGAATATGGAAATGATGCACTACTCTGTGATGTAGGCAGCTCTCAATATATAGACAAGTTGGAATCATCTGCCTTGTACCTGGAACACTGTATATGGAAATGTTGCAATACCATGCCATATAGCTAACTCTCTATATATAGACAAGTTGTACTCATCTGCCTTGTAGCTAGACCTCTCTATAAGGAAATGTTGCTCCACACTGCCATGTACCTAGCTCTTTGTGTACAGAAAAGTTGGACTCATTTGCCTTGTAGTTAGAACTCTGTATATGGAAATGTTGCACTACTCTGCCATGTAGCTAGCTCTCTGAATATGGACATTTGTGACTTGTCTGCCATGTAGCTAGCTCTCTGTACATGGATATGTTGGTCTGATCTGCCAAGTAGGTACCTCTCTTCATATGAACGTATTGGAGTTGTATGCCATGTAGCTAGCTCTCAGTACATGGACAAGTTGGATTCATCTGCCATGTAGCTAGAACTCTGTATATGGAAAGGTTGCACTTCCCTGCCATGCAGCTAGCTCTCTGTATATGGACATTTGGATCTCGTCTGTCATGTAGCTTGCTCTCCGTACATGGATATGTTGGACTGATCTGCCAAGTAGCTAGCTCTCTGTATGTGACTGTATTGGACTTGTCTGCCATGTGGCTAGCTCTCAGTATATGGACATGTTGGACTCATCTACCACACAGCTAGCACCCTGAATATGAACAGGTTGGACTACCCTGCCATGTAGCTAGCTCTCAGTATATGAACACTTTGGACTCATCTGCCATGATACATGAACTCTGTATATGGTAATGAAGCACTAGTCTGCCATGTAGCTAGCACTCTGTATATGCACATTTTGGACTGAACTGGCATGCAGCTACTACACTCTATAAAGACATGTTGGACTGATCTGCCATGTAGGTAGATCTCAGAATATGGACACGTTGGACACATCAGCCGTGTAGCTAGAAATCTGTATATGGACATTTTGGACTCGTATGAAATGTAGTTAGTTCTCTTTACATGAATATTTAGGACTGATCTGCCATGTAGCGAGCTTTCAGTATATGGACACGTTGGACTCTTCTGCCATGTAGCTAAAAGTCTGTATATGGAAAGGTTGCAATATTCTGCCATGTAGCAAGCTCTCTGTATATGAACATATTGTACTTTTCTTCCATGTAGCTAGCTCTCAGTATATGGACATGTTGGACTGATCTGCCATGTAGCTAGAACACTTTATATGGTCATGTTGGACTACTCTGCCATGTAGCAAGCTCCAATATATGGACATGTTGGATTCATCTGCCATGTAGCTCAATCTCTGTATATGGAAAAGGTGCACTACCCTGCCATGTAGCTAGCTCTCAGTATATGAACATATTGGACTTCTCTGCCATGTAGCTATGTCTTTGAATATGAATATATTGGACATGACTGCCATGTAGCTATCTATCAGTATATGGACATGTTGGACTCATCTGCTATGTAGCTTGAACTCTGTATATGGACATGTTGCACTACTCTGCCATGTAGGTAACTCAATATATAGACAAGTTGGACTCATCTGCCTTGTAGCTAGAACTCTGTATATGAAAATGTTGCTCTACACTGCCATGTAGCTAGCTCTCTGTATATAGAAAGTTGGACTCATATGCCTTGTAGCTAGAACTCTGTATATGGAAATGTTGCACTAC
>NW_006409175.1:240318-241790 GCF_000296735.1 Chrysochloris asiatica
CATATGCCTTGTAGCTAGAACTCTGTATATGGAAATGTTGCACTACCCTGCCATGTAGCTAGCTCTCTGTATATGGACATTTGGGAGTCCTCTGCCATGTAGCTAGCTCACTGTACATTGATATGTTGGACTGATCTGCCAAGTAGGTAGTTCTGTGTATATGAACATATTGCAGTTGTCTACAATGTGGCTAGCTCTCAGTATAAGGACATATTGGACTCATTTGCCTTGTATCTAATACCCTATATATGGACATGTGGCACTACTCTGCCATGTAGCTAGTTCTCTGTATTTAGACAAGTTGAACTTATGAACGTAGGTAGCTCTCAGTATATGGACACGTTGGAAACATCTGCCGTGTAGCTAGAACTCTGTATATGGAAATGTTGCACTTCCCTGCCATGTAGCTAGCTCTCTGTATATAGACAAGTTGGACTCATCTGCCTTTTAGCTGGAACTCTGTATATGGAAATGTTGCACGACCCTGCCTTGTAGCTGGCTCTCTGTATATGGAAATTTGGGACTCGTCTGTCAATTAGCTATCTCTATGTGCATGGATTTGTTGGATAGCCAAGTATGTAGTACCCTGTATATGAACATATTAGGCTTGTCTGCCATTTAGCTAGCTCTCAGCATATGAATATGTTGGACTAATCTGTCATGTAGCTAGTACCCTGTATATGGACATCTTTGACTACTGTGACATGTAGGTAGCTCTCAGTATATGGACACATTGGAAACATCTTCCATGTAGCTAGAAATGTGTCTCTGGAAATGGTGCAAAACTCTGTCATGTAGGTAGTTCTCTGTGTATGAACATATTGGACTTGTCTGCCATGTAGCTAGCTCTCAGTATATAGACATGTTGGACTCATCTGCCATGTAGCTAGAACTCTGTATATGGAAATGTTGCACTACCCTGCCTTGTAGCTAGCTTCTGTATGTGAACATATTGGACTTGTCTGCCATGTAGCTAGCTCTCAGTATATAGACAAGTTGGACACATCTGCCAAGTAACTAGAATTCTGTATCTGGAAATGTTGCAGTACCCTGCCTTGTAGCTATCTCTCTGTATGTGAACATTTTAGACTTGTTTGCCATGTAGCTAGCTCTCAATGTATAGAAATGTTCAACTCATCTGCCATGTAGCTAATACCCTGTATATGGATATGTTGCACTACGCTGCCATGTAGATAACTCTCTGTATATAACCAAGTTGGACTCACATGCCATGTCACTTGAACTCTGAATATGGAAATGAAGCAGTACTCTGTGATGTAGCCAACTCTCAATATATAGACAAGTTGGAATCATCGATCTTGTAGCTGGAACTCTGTATATGGAAATGTTGCACTACCATGCCATGTAGCTAGTTCTCTATATATAGACAAGTTGGATTCATCTGCCTTGTAGCTAGAACTCTCTATATGGAAATGTTGCTCTGCACTGCCATGTACCTAGCTCTCTGTGTA
>NW_006409175.1:244139-244607 GCF_000296735.1 Chrysochloris asiatica
TTGCACTACACTGCCATGTAGCTAGCTCTCTGTATAAGGACATTTTGGACTCGTCTGCCATATAGCTAACTCTCAGTATATGAACATATTGGACTTGTCTGCCATGTAGCTAGGTCATTGTATATGAATATATTGGACATGACTGCCATTTAGCTAGATCTCGGTATATGAACATGTTGGACTCATCTGCCATGTAACTAGTACCCTGTATATGGACATGTTGAACTATTCTGCCATGTGGCGAGCTCTCTGTATATAGACAAGTTGGATTCATTTGCCTTGTAGCTAGAACTCTGTATAAGGAAATGTTGCACTACACTACCCTGTAGCTAGCTCACTGTATATGAACATTATGGACTTGTCTGCCATGTAGCTAGCTCTCATTATATGGACATATTGAATTCATCTGCCATGTAGCTAGTACCCTGTATATGGACATGTTGCACTACTCTGCCATGTAGCTAGCTC
>NW_006409176.1:0-594 GCF_000296735.1 Chrysochloris asiatica
TAGCCTATGAAATTTGGTCAAATATTTAATTAACTCACCCCCTAATGTGGAGTCCTGGTGCGATGCTAGCAAATAAAGTACTGGACCACAAAATCGGTTTGAACCGCAAGGTCGGCGGTTCAAATCCACCAGCGGCTCCTCGAAAACCCTATATAGCATCACACTGAGTCAGAACCAATTTGATCAACTTAACAGCCCACAGTTTGGCAATTTCCTGCCAGTGTAGTTTTACAGTCATTTTTAAATTACGTTCAACAAAATTTTACTTGCATGTGATATTAATGATATTGTCTGACGCTGTCTGCATTCCATTGGATCACCTCTCTTTGGAATGGGTACACATACGGATCTCTTCCAGTCAGTTGGCCAGATAGCTGTCTTCCAAATTTCTTGGCATGGATGAGTGCATTCCTCCAATACTGCCAAGGTGCACTTGCCCCAAGCCATGGTATTTTCAGTCACTTCATATGTATGTGAAAGCTGGACAGTGAATAAGGAAGACCAGTAGAAGAATTGATACTTTTGAGTTATGGTGTTGGAGGAGAATATTGAAAGTGCCATGGGCTGCCAAAAGAACCAACAGATCTGTGTTGG
>NW_006409176.1:10719-14079 GCF_000296735.1 Chrysochloris asiatica
CTACCTTAGTTTATCTAAAATTCCCTTTGAGTCTGATCCAGTAAAGTTGAGACAATTGTTGTAAGACTGGTTTTTGCTAAGCTCTGGAGAACTCACAGTGAGAGCCGTGAATGTGGCAATACAATATATCCCCACAAGTGGAATCAGAATTACCCCAGGAAAAGAGACAACGGGTGCATTCCCAAAAGACATGTGCCATGCTGATGCCACTTCTCTGCAGGGACTGTGTCAAACGGCAATAGGGGCTTGGCTCCCGAAAGTCCCAGGGACCTCTGCTTCTAGACTGTAAAGTCAGTCACTCCCCTCCTTGCTACAAAACGTCTACCTTTACATTTACAACACTCACAATCAGTCCTGATAACAATTATTCACTGTTGTATCACAGGAGACCTATCCACATCTCCTTTCATCAGCCCCGCCTAAACAGATTGGATACTACTCAGTGGAGATTCTACTTCCCTCCATGCCCTCTGGATCTAGGTTCCCTCTTGAAAGCTTGTAAGCCAGTCACTTTTTTCCTTTGTAGCCTTCCCCCTCCCATTTTGGGTAGCCAATATGTGTTGGGACTTTTTGAGACAAGATGCTGTCAGTGAGGAAATGAATGGTGTCAGTGAAGAAGAAAGCGGATCGTTGTTCCCTAGAGCAGATCTCGTGAGAGCACAGAACCTGGTATTATGTACCTGTGGAATCTCATGTCCCAGGAATGGCAGCCTCACCTTTTGTTCTTAGACATGTTTTAGTCTGTGCTGCTTCGCTGACCTAGAATGTGTGGGATGTTTTAGGATACAGTGATCATTGAAGATGTGGCTGTGGTCTTCACCCACGAAGAGTGGGATTTGCTGGATCCTGCTCAGAGGAACCTCTACAGAGACGTGATGATGGAAACCTTCAGAAACCTGGCTTCAGTTGGTATGAATGGCATCTTCCTTTTTCTTTTTTTTATTTAGTGAACAAAAATATTTTACTCATCAACTGTGCTTGCTTATATGGAATGAGCAATGGGAACACCCTGTAAAATAAAAGGCATGGTCCCCTTCTATATAGAGTTCATGTATCCAGGATTCCCCTAATACAAAGCTCTGAGCACTAAACTGAGCTTTCATTTCTCTTGTGACTAAAATAAGTCTTGGGCCTCTCTAAGTTCCATCAGCATAGCATGGACTTCAGGGGACACTTTCATGCACTGAAAGACTTGTCCTGGGAGTGCCTTTGTGAGATATTTATTGGGTTTCTGGCAAGTTTGATGTCATGATTTTGATGCATATAAACTCACATCTCTCAATCATCAGAGCTTCTAGAAAACAGAGTACTGTCTTGGTGACAAGGAATCTTTCATTGGTCATCAAGGTCTTCCTTGCAATGTACATTTCTCCATGAGCTCCATGTTGTGAACTGCCATCGCATTGATTTCAATGCTTAGGGAACTTGTGTACCTTTTCCTAGAGGTGACTGGGGGATTTATCCTACAACACCACACTGGGACTCCTGAGCTCTGTGTTAGCTCTACCCATTTGTTTTCTTAGAGAAGCTAAGGAAAAATCTGAGGAGACTGGAAATCACAGTCACTGAGGCCCATGTGTCAGGAAGCCCCAGGAAATGTATTTTTAGCCCGTGAATGAAGGAAATCAGTAAGCTTCAAAAAGTTTCTTTTGGCTTGCAGACCCAACTTCACAGATACCTGAACTTATTCTGTTGATTTTAGTTGTCCTTTAGCACCTGTGGACACGGAGACCCTTTCCCTTTGTAACGTTACATGTGTGGTATGTCTAATTCCTTTCTACTTAGCTCTTCTAATGATACCTGTATATGTGACTGTCCCTCTCCATCATGATAGAAGTATTTCCTAGTAAATTGCATTTTAACAGTTGTCAAAGTGCTGGAATAGCAAAATGGGGCTGAGTCTTTTTTACTAGGAACCTCTGTTTCCTCTAATCATTCCCATTTGATTCTAATTATGGACTTTAACCTGAATGTTTGGATCAGTGGCTGGAAACATTAATGATGGAGAAAAGTTCCCAGTGAGCATTAATCATACAATGTCTGAAGAGTAACACCTGGTTATTATGCATCCCAGGTGCAATCAAGAAATCACATGGCTGGAAGGATCACCTTCACAACCAGGGGAGACATTTGAGGTGAGTGTGATGCAAACAACAGAAATTAGTGCTTCACAGAATCTCAGGAGGTGTCATAATATCAACATACACTGAAATGAGGGGGCTCCAAATAGTTCATGGAGAACTCCATCGTCTTTGAATTGAATCATTCTGTGAACAATTTTGATTGAGGAATTGCTGGACAAAGGAAGGTCGCATATGTATTTCCCAATAGTCAAATCTCTTTCCTTTTAAATTGTGAGTCAATTAAGAAACTGTCATTAGTGTGCCATTCATATATGGTGGCAGACTACGCAGCTCTAAGTGTTTGTTGATCTCCAGAGTCCTATGACATATCCGGTCTGTGATGTAAGACTCTTGGTATCCATGTAGGTGTTTGGTGTTGCAGGAGTATGAGAGCGACCCGTTCATATTGGTGGTTTGCTCACCATCCTTGAATGCAGTACCAGTGATTGTTTCATCATCAAATCAAATCCTTTTAAGCTACGGTTTTGATTGCTATACAATCTGGACACTTTTCTCATTTATGTTGGAAATTGCTGAGTTGTTCCAAAGTGGTTTGAATCCCTGAAGCCAACTGATGTATATGTGTTGTGTTTCCCGAGTCAGTTGTGACTTTTAGCAACCCTTTGTTTACTTTCCAAGGAGTAGGTGTTATTCCATGCCATGAAGTCGTTCTTCTTTGTGGGTCAAATCTAGCTTGCTGCCTAGTGTTAATCCTTCATCCGGACCCATGTATATATGTATATATGTGTATATTCCTGGTTGTAAAACGATGAGTGCTATGAAAATTCACGTAAGAACGTATTTCGCTTGGAAACAATGAACAGGAAGTCTTACACATTGACGGAAATGGTAATTGTTGTCCTAGATAAATCTTGAGACAATTCAGGAAAAAGACATGCATATTCACTGTGTTGGTAATGCTGTCATGTGACATTTGTTTCCAACACGATAACTGACTTTTTTTTTCTTGTCTTCTTATTGTAAATGGAGTAGTTTGCAGAGGACACCATTGGTTTACATTTACACTACCTGTTTTTAACAGAATTGGTCCAATCAAGAACCTGGGTGAACGTTGTGAACACAACCAGTGTGGGGAAATCTCTAGCCCAATTCCTGGTCTTTCTGTGCAGCAAATAGATCCCACAGAAGTAGATCCTTTTGAATGCTGTGAGTATGGAGAAGCCTTCCTGGATCATTCCCTAGAGAACAATCGTAGTAGAGCTCACACTGGAAGCAG
>NW_006409176.1:15579-16166 GCF_000296735.1 Chrysochloris asiatica
GAATGTAAGCAATGTGGGAAAGCCTTCAGATTTTCCTCACAGTTCAGGAGACATATGCTAACCCACAGTGGAGAGAGGCCCTATGAATGTAAGGATTGTGGGAAAGGCTTTCTAACACCCTTTAGCCTCAGAACACATACAACAATCCACAGTGGAGAGAGGCCCTATGAATGTAAAGAATGTGGAAAAGCCTTTGTCACAACCGCACATCTTACAGCACATAGAGTAATTCACAGTGGAGAGAAGCCTTATGAATGTAAGGAGTGTGGGAAAGCGTTTAGAACAACTTCACAACTTAAAACTCATAGAGGAATCCACAGTGCAGAGAGGCCCTATGAATGTAAGGATTGTGGAAAAGCCTTTAGAACAACTTCACATCTTAAATCACATAGAATAATCCACAGTGGAGAGAAGTCCTATGAATGTAAGGAGTGTGGGAAAGCGTTTAGAACAACTTCACAACTTACAACACATAGAGGAATCCACAGTGCAGAGAGGCCCCATGAATGTTTGGAGTGTGGGAAAACCTTTAGACAACCTGCACACCTTAGCAAACATGAAAGAATCCACAGCGGAGAGAAGCCTTA
>NW_006409176.1:16266-16827 GCF_000296735.1 Chrysochloris asiatica
GTTTTATTGTTATTTTTAACTGTATCTCCGTGAATGAGTCATTCATTAATTTACTTTTAAAACACTTGTTTCAGTAAAAATAAATGGAACTTCCTAAGATCCAGGTGTTAGTGTGAATATAAAAGTCCTTGTGAAATAAGCTAAAATAAAACCAAAATGCAGGGATTTTCACATGACTTTGTACAATTGACACATGGAAAGGACGTTACTTACTCAACTTAGCTGGACTTTGGAGTTGCCAATAACTAGATCTGGGTCAGTTTTCCTGGCATTTCAGTGTGTCCCACCATGATCATATCTTCTCCAGCCTGAAGATGTTTTTGAGTGTCATCTGCGTTGGTGTGAGCAGCTGTCCTTGTGAGCGTTGCTGGATGTGGGTGGTTCCGGTGTCATTTTGCTTCTAGTGAGTGTAGCGGCTCATGTGTACACTCTCAGCACCTATGGGGGACAGCTGAGTGCTGAACTTGTGGTCCAGTAAGATCCTCACTGCCAATGCTTCCAGCCCACTTCTCCCCCTGAGACCTGTCTTACCATTGTCCTATGACTTGAGTGAAACACACA
>NW_006409176.1:16927-17887 GCF_000296735.1 Chrysochloris asiatica
GAGAGGCCCCATGAATGTTTGGAGTGTGGGAAAACCTTTAGACAACCTGCACACCTTAGCAAACATGAAAGAATCCACAGCGGAGAGAAGCCTTATGAATGTAAGAAATGTGGAAAAGCCTTCAGACTGTCCTCACAGTGCAGGAGACACATGCGAATCCACAGTGGAGAGAAGCCCTATGAATATAAGGAGTGTGGGAAAGCCTTTAAAAGAACTGCACACCTTAGCAGACATAGAAGAATCCACAGTGTAGAGAGGCCCTATGAATAAGGAGTGTGGGAATGTCTTTCTAACACTCTGAAGCCTCAGAACACATAAAGTACTCCACAGTGGAGAGAGGCCCTATGAATGTAAGGAGTGTGGGAAATCCTTTAAAAGCACCTCATACCTTAGAACACATAGAAGAATCCACTGTGCAGAGAAGCCCTATGAATATAAGGAGTGTGGAAAAGCATTTAGAACAACTTCACAACTTAAAACACATAGAGGAATCCACAGTGGAGAGAGGCCCTATGAATGTATGGAGTGTGGGAAAGCCTTTACAAGAACCTCACATCTTACAGCACATAGAAGAATCCATAGTGGAGAGAGGCCTTATGAGTGTAAGGAATGTGGAAAAACCTTTACTTGTTCCTCTTCCCTCAGTATACATAAGCAAATTCATAGTGGAGAGAGACATTAAGAATGTAAACAGTGTGGGAAAGCCATTAGAAGAGCCTCAGCCCTTACTGTACATAGAAGTATCCACAGTGGTGAGACCCTGTGAGTATAAGGAATCAGGGGAAAGGTTTACCCATTTCTCAAGTTTCAGATCACATAGAAATATCCACAGTGGAGAAAGACCCTATGAAAGTAAGGAATGTGATGGTGGTGGTGGTTATGTACTGTGGAGTCGGTTCCGACTTACAGGAATCCTGTACAGGGTTTCCGAGGCTGGGAATCTTTATGGGAGCAGAAAGC
>NW_006409176.1:19287-20263 GCF_000296735.1 Chrysochloris asiatica
CCTTGCAGTTCAAACGTATTTCCAGTCTAACACATTCACCCACAGCGCCACACCAGGACTCCATACATATTAACAATACATATACTGATAATACATATTAACAATACATATACATATTAACAATACATATCTGTATATATTAACAATACATATACTGACGTGTTTGCTCTTAAATACGTTAAAGAATCTTTGTGCAGCAGATTTGTCTTACTCAATAAATTGTCTGGTATCTTGAGTGCTCCTTCCATGAAGATGTACAGCCTTAGAAATGCCCAGGGACAGTTCCACTTTGTGCAATGGTGCTGCTACAATTCACAATCGACTAGACTAGACACAAGTGAGTTTTCTGTGTGGGTTCTAAGATACGAATTCCTCCTCTAGTGGACCAGAATGTTCTTCCTGTTGGAGGCTGTGGTCAGCTGGTTCCCTGGGCAGTGTGTCTGTCCTTCAAAGCTTTGGTCTGTGGGCTCATGGCCGGCACAAGGACTGATTTTCTTCAATACAGACAGAGAGAATACCTTATGAGGGGACGATTCTGCCCTGAGTATCTGGGTGTCCCATACAGTTTGTGCTCAACTGCTAATGTCTCTGTGGGAGGTTGGAATCTCCCCAGCAGGACTGTGTATGAAAGGACTGGAGATCTGTTTGTAAAAAATACAATCACAGTGTTAGAATACCCTGTCTGCACAGCATAGTGTTGTTATGAGTCTGAATCAGTTATGCAGAAACCACACACAGCACAGAAACCTAGACGATGGAGGTCTCATCCTACCCTGCTGTGCCAAAGAAGAAGGACTTGGTGTTTAGATTCTGTAAAGATGACCCAAAAACCCAACAGAGAGGGCACTTAAACTCAGGCCAACATGGGTCATTGTGAATCCTAGTAATCTCCAGGTTTCTACAAATGACAGTGATCTAAATGGTGGCAGTTTGATCCTACCCATGGGCTGAGTAGGAGAAAGGGCAGGCAATATGT
>NW_006409176.1:52821-54421 GCF_000296735.1 Chrysochloris asiatica
CAACCTTCTAAGTATTCCTTTATATGTGGTTCAGAGTTCTGGGACCGTCCTCTGAGCCTGCTTGATCGGGTATTCTGTGTGGTTGTTGGCGGAGCTCTCTGCTATACGTCCACCCGATCCACCATCTTGTTTGTTCTCTTTCTTGTCTTCTTAATGACCTTTTGTTTTCTTCCTCTATGATGTTCTTGATGTCATCCCACAACTCTTCTGGTCTTCTGTCTTTAGTGTCTAAGGTATCCAATCTGTACAGCAGAAAGTTTTTAATTATTCCCAAATGAATGAGTGATCCGTAGTGAATTCATTTACAAACATGAGTATGTGTTCTTCCTCAGACTTCACCCATGTCAATAAAGATTACCATGTGCGTGTTTATCAATGAGAGACCCGGCTACATGGGTGATCCCACAACTTCAACATTGGACCCCTGCCTCTCTGGCGTGGTTTCTTCCATGCTTGAGAATAAATCAATCCTCCCAACTGGGATCCTGTTTGCCTGGAGCTACATGAAGAACCCAGGCTTGAGTTCTGGAGGGTAGAGCCTCTTCTTCCTTTAGTGCAAATGCCCTCGGGGAGGGGCCTTGTCATGAGTCTGAGAGGAAGCCAGAGACTGGTCACTCCGTGCTTACTCAACACTTGTCTCCTCCTAACCCTTCTTCCACTTAAGGTCTCCAGAGTGGAGCCAGGACATATAGTCCAATCCAGGCAGCTGGGGATCTAAGGCAGCCCCATCGTAAACTACAAGAGCTCTGACAGATATGTGGAGCAAACATCATTCATCTGTTTCCAAACTAACTAGGGATTCCTCTTCCACTATCACCCTGGAGCCTTGCATACATACATGTATGTAGCAGTTCAAGCTTTGGACACCCGGAGTCAACTTCCTTTTGTGACCCTGAGAGCTGCCACAATGGTAGTGTGAGTGTCGCCATCCCTGGCCTTGGTGCTCCATGTTGGATGGCAGCATGTTGACCTGAGCAGGAAGATGGAACAATTCTGAGTGAGGACACTGGAACCTGGTCCAACAGAGGTCCTCTTGTCCCATGTCAACAATTTTCTTGACTTCCCCTAGATACAGTAGCATCTTTGGTGGAGTTCTAAAGCTATATTCCACCTCTCATACTGCTTTATGGATTTGAATAGCAGGAATACATTTCGTAGGTAAAGGTCTGACTGTTGGGGGTGGGGTGGTTATATGTGGTGTTGTTGCTTTTGTGATGCCACCAAACATATAAAGCTCAGTGAGTTTAGCCGGATTCTATGAGGAGACTTCAGTCCCATTTTTTGTTTTCTTTTGGTTCCTCAGTGGGAAATGCTTTTCCTTGAGGATTTCAGGTGTGTGAAAAGCATGAATTCCCCAATCTAGTTCCTTGTGCTCCACCATATGCCTTCCTGTTGTTGCTAAGGGTCACAAAGTCAGCTGTTGGATTTGAACCTTATGGTTAGAAGTCCAGTGTTTATCCTACAGAGCCACACGAGGACTAGAGCTGGTATTTAATTCCCATAATGGTTTACTGTTGTACAGAATCTTGAATCAGAATCTAAAATTATCGTGTTTTCTTTTGCTACAGAAACTCAACAGATAAGATGTGTATATGCAAGT
>NW_006409176.1:55811-57926 GCF_000296735.1 Chrysochloris asiatica
TCCCCCAGGGGCAGGTCTGAGGCTGCCCCTCACTGATTGTCTTATTAAAGTGGAGGAATGCTTATTTTATTGTTAGTAAGAGGACACAGGCTTGTCAGGAATGGAGTGATACACCTTCTGTTTTCTTTGTGGTTGTCTGTACCTCGTGCTATTTTGACAGAATATCTGACTCGCTGTTGTTTTGGGTTCCTTGTTGTTCTCACAGCTGATGGTATATTTTCTATCATGGTCTCAGGCTCAGCTCCCTGCCCCTTTACCCCTAGGCTGTCCCTATTAGTGTGAATCATGTCATTGGAGAAAGACAGGTGAAATGCAAGCGATGACAATCCCTGAAACAGAAGCCAAACGAGATACGTAAACAATTCAAGATGGGGAAATGTTTATGAAGAGCGAAGAAACTATGTCTGCCAACAACAGTGACACTTGTTTCAAAGGATCAGATCTGAACTTTGGAGCTTTTGTGCCCCACAAGCATATATTGGATGACTGAAATCTGCATTTCTTTTCATATTCTCGTTGAAGAAACCCTATGCTTTTCTCCGTAGAGGGAGCAAGGACAATATGCACTAAATTCCAAATGCCAGAGAATCCACTGAACACCACGAGAAGAATCAGCGAGATTCCACTATGTTTCCGCACGGAACCTTTTCTCTGATGCACCAAACCAGCACAAATACCATAGGTGTAAGTTTCAGTTCTCACTGGGCTTCCTTCTACTCCAGTGACAGGTACGTGTCCACCGTTTCCTGTCGACTGGTTCCACCCCACCCCCCGCAGGTGCCCCGCAGACTGATATTAAGGTCCCAGTGCGCTGCTCCCTCTCTCCCTCCCGGGGACTAAAGGTGGAAGGGAGGAGGGTTGTGGATGTCGTTAGGTCCTCTGGTGACGTCCTGTGCGTCCTCGGGTCACGTGGTGTGCGTCCTTATGGAGCAAATTGCTCTTCTATTTCCGCAGAGTCAGGGGACCGGGTTGGTGAGTGTGGCATCCCCGTTACCCGGTTACTGTCCTCCCTTATATTCCGGGCTCAGGTTTGTTTTTTCTTTTTGTAACTTAGGCGTTCCCCCTGGACACGCCCACTGACTCCGCCCACCTCCCTTCCATTTCCGGTCTCACGCGTGCAGCCGGGAGAGGAGCCCAGCCGGCGGTTCCAGTCCATAAACGAGCAGTATTGGGGGCCCGGATGGCCGCTGTGCATCTGTTTCTAACGTGCCCCGAGCTCCGCGTCCACTCTCGTCCCTCGGCCTGAATCCGCGGAGCTTCGGGAACCTGCTCTTAGACTTCCCGAAGGTGGAGCGCGGGAATGGTGAGTCCATGGGCGTCCTGGGATCAGCACTGCACCGCTGTCCTCAGGGTCGGCGGTTCAAGCCCACCAGCCGCTCCCTGGACACCGTGTGCAGGAGCGCTGTGAGTGGGACCGACTCGTTGGCACTTGATCATATAAAGTTGTCATGAGTCCGAATTCACTGGAAAGGGTTGGGTTTGGGATTGTGGAGAACCGGGGTAGCCGTGTTCTTCAGTGGAGGAATCCGGACGTGAATCCTTGTGGGGTCAGCTCTGTGCTGAAGGACTGCCATTCTGCACTGTCTCCGAGTTGTTAGGGCCTCCCCTGCCCCACCTAGTGCTTCCTGCCTGTGGAGGGTCGGGTTGGTCTATGGAAGGAGATGTAAGGGCTTGTTAACAACAGGATTATGCTCTGATGAGCTCTCTCATTTCTGGTGCATTTTCTAATTGTGGTAGACCATACACAGAGAGGGATACACTGCTACTGGTCTCACACTGTGGAGAGACTCTTTCAGGGTGTTGGGAGATTTTTCTCTGTTTTTTAAAAATGTTTTATTGTGAATTATGTGATCGTTTACATGGGAAAGCATTACCTTTACATTCATCTTATCATAGATCTTTCATTGCCATGGTTACAATCTCCTCCATGAATCATCAACCAACCAAAGGTTATATCCTGCAAGCCTTCCCTCCCCCATCCCTTGCTCATCAGCACACCTCCCCTCTCCCTCTCTGTGTCTAGAGTCTCCAGTCTCCATGTCTCCATGTCATGGTCTCTGCCTCCATCTCAGGCATCACTGCTTCCCTGGGTAGGGTACTGCTCTCTGCTCTTTT
>NW_006409176.1:60794-65041 GCF_000296735.1 Chrysochloris asiatica
AAGCATTGACTTCAGAGGACACTTTCATGCACTGAGAGACTTGTGTCAGTGCCTTTCGAGACATTTATTGAGTTTCTGGCCAGTTTGATGTCATGATTTTTATGCAAATGAACTCACATCTGTCAATCATCAGAGCTTCTAGAGAACAGAGTACTATCTTGGTGACAAGGAATCTTTCATTGGTCATCAAGGTCTTCCTTGCAATGTACATTTCTCCATGAGCCCCATGTTGTTGTGAACTGCCATCGCATTGATTTCAATGCTGAGGGAATTTGTGTACATTTTCCTAGAGGCGACTGGGGGATTTATCCTACACCACCACACTGGGACTCCTGAGCTCTGTGGTAGCTCTACCCATTTGTTTTCTCAAAGAAGCTAAGGAAAAATCTGAGGAGACTGGAAATCACAGTCACTGAGGCCCATGTGTCAGGAAGCCCGAGGAAATGTAATTTTAGCCCATGAATGAAGGAAATCAGTTAGCTTCAAAAAGTTTATTTTGGCTTGTAGACCCAACTTCACAGATACCTGAACTTATTCTGTTGATTTTAGTTGTCCTTTTCCACCTGTGGACACGGAGACCCTTTCCCTTTGTAACGTTACATGTGTGGCAAGTCCAATTCCTTTCTACTTAGCTCTCCTAATGATACCTGTGTATGTTACTGTCCCTCTCCATTCTGATAGAAGTATTTTCTAGTAAATTGCATTTTAAGACTTGTCAAAGTGCTGGAAGAGCAAAATGGGGCTGAGTCTTTTTTACTGGGAACCTCTGTTTCCCCTAATCATTCCCATTCAACTCTAATTATGGACTTTAACCTGAATGATTGGATCAGTGGCTGAAAACATTAATGATGGAGAAAAGTTCCCAGTGAGCATTAATCATACAATGTCTGAAGAGTAACACCTGGTTATTATGCATCCCAGGTGCAATCAAGAAATCACATGGCTGGAAGGATCACCTTCACAACCAGGGGAGACATTTGAGGTGAGTGTGATGCAAACAACAGAAATTAGTGCTTCACAGAATCTCAGGAGGTGTCATAATATCAACATACACTGAAATGAGGGAGCTCCAAATAGTTCATGGAGAACTCCATCGTCTTTCAATTGCATCATTCTGTGAACAATTTTGATTGAGGAATTGCTGGACAAAGGAAGGTCGAATATGCGTTTCCCAACAGTCTCTTTCCTTTTAAATTGTGAGTCAATTAAGACACCGTCATTAGTGTGCCATTCAGATATGGTGGCAGGCTGCACAGGTCTAAATGTTTGTTGATCTCCAGAGTCCTATGACATATCCAGTCTGTGATGTAAGACTCTTCGTATCCATGCAGGTGTTTGGTGTTGCAGGAGTGTGTAGAGCGACACGTTCATATTGGTGGTTTGCTCACCATCCTTGAATGCAGTACCAGTGATTTTTTCTTCATCAAATCAAATCCTATTAAGCAACAGTTTTGATTGCTATGCAATCTGGACACTTTTCTCATTTATGTTGGAAATTGCTGAGTTGTTCCAAAGTGGTTTGAATCCCTGAAGCCGACTGATGTATATGTGTTGTGTTTGCCGAGTCAGTTCTGACTTTTAGCAACCCTTTGTTGACTTTCCAAGGAGTAGGTATTATTTCATGCCATGGAGTCGTTCTACTTTGTGGTTCAAATCTAGCTTGCCGCCTAGTGTTAATCCTTCATCAGGACCCATGTGTATATGTATATGTGTATAATCCTGGCTATAAAATGATGGGTTCCGTGAAAATTCACGTAAGAAGATTTTCATAAGTATAAGTCAGTGCAATGTTTCAAGCATATTTCACTTGGACACAATGAGCAGGAAGCCTTACACATTGACGGCAATGGTAGTCCTTGTCCTAGATGAATCTTGAGACAATTCAGGAAAAACACATGCACGTTCACTGTGTTTGCTAATGCTGTCATGGGACAACATTTGTTTCCAACACAATAACTGACTTTTGTTTTCTTGTCTCCTTGTTGAAAATGGAGTAGTTTGCAGAGGACACCATTGGTTTACAATTACACTACGTGTTTTTAACAGAATTGGTGCAATCAAGAACCTGGGTGAACGTTCTGAACACAACCAGTGTGGGGAAATCTCCAGCCCAATTCCTGGTCTTTCTGTGCATCGAGTAGATCCCACAGACGTAGATCCTTTTGAATGCTGTGAGTATGGAGAAGCCTTCCTGGATCATTCCCTAGAGAACAATCCTATTAGAGCTCACACTGGAAGCAGTACCTCTCAGTGTCCAGACTGTGGGGAAGACTGCAGGTGTCCTTCTCACCTGACCACTCCAGTGAGCACTCATGGTGGGAAAAATACTCATAAATGTAAGATAAGTGGAGACAGGCCGCATGACTATACGGAGTGTGGGAAAGTCTCTGGTGAGGCATCACTCCTCCCTGGACGTATAGGAATTCACAGTGCACAGAGGCCATTTGAATGTGAAGAGTGTGGGAAATCCTTTAAGGATTCCTCACAGCAGAGTCGACATTTGCAAACTCACAGTGGAGACAGGCTCTATGAATGTAATCAATGTGGGAAAGCCTTTAGCCGCGCCTTAAGGCTCACGAGACATAAAACATTACACAGTGTAAAGAGACCTTATGAATGTAAGGAGTGTGGGAACACTTTTAGGTATACCTCAGAACTGACTGCACATAAAAGAATCCACAGCGGAGAGAAACCTTATGAATGTAAGCAATGTGGAAAAGCCTTTAGACTGTCCTCACAGTGCAGTAGACACATGCGGACCCACAGTGGAGAGAGGCCCTATGAATGTAAGCAATGTGGAAAAGCCTTTGTTAATGTCTCAGGCCTCATAGTACATAGAACAATTCACAGCGGAGAGAAGCCTTACGAATGTAAGCAATGCGGGAAAGCCTTCAGATTTTCCTCAGAGTGCAGGAGACACATGCGAACCCACAGTGGAGAGAGGCCCTATGAATGTAAGGAGTGTGGGAAAGGCTTTCTAACACCCTCAAGCCTCAGAACACATACAATAATCCACAGTGGAGAGAGGCCCTATGAATGTAAAGAATGTGGAAAAGCCTTTAGAAGAAAGGTACATCTTACAGCACATAGAATAATTCACAGTGGAGAGAAGCCTTATGAATGTAAGGAGTGTGGGAAAGCCTTTAGAACAACTTCGGAACTTAAAACACATAGAGGAATCCACAGTGCGGAGAGGCCCTATGAATGTAAGGATTGTGGAAAAGCGTTTAGAACAACCGCACATCTTAAATCACATAGAATAATCCACAGTGGAGAGAAGCCTTATGAATGTAAGGAGTGTGGGAAAGCCTTTAAAAGCCCCTCATACCTTAGAATACATAGAACAATCCACAGTGCAGAGAGGTCCTATGAATGTAAGGAGTGTGGGAAAGCGTTTAAAACAACTTCACAACTTACAACACATAGAGGAATCCACAGTGCGGAGAGGCCCTATGAATGTAAGGAGTGTGGGAAAGGCTTTCTAACACCCTCAAGCCTCAGAACACATACAAGAATCCACAGTGGAGAGAGGCCCTATGAATGTAAAGAATGTGGAAAAGCCTTTAGAACAACCTCACATCTTACAGCACATAGAATAATCCACAGTGGAGAGAAGCCTTATGAATGTAAGTTGTGTGGGAAATCCTTTAAAAGCATGTCATACCTTAGAATACATAGAACTTTCCACAGTGCAGAGAAGTCCTATGAATGTAAGGAGTGTGGGAAAGCGTTTAGAACAACTTCACACCTTAGAAGACATGAAAGAATCCACAGTGGAGAGAGGCCCTATGAATGTACGGAGTGTGGCAAAGCCTTTAGAAGAACCTCACATCTTACAGCACACAGAAGAATCCACAGTGAAGAGAGACCCTATGGATGTACAGAGTGTGGGAAAGCCTTTGTTCAGGCCTCACATCTTACAGCACATAGAAGAATCCACAGTGAAGAGAGGCCTTATGAGTGTAAGGAATGTGGAAAAACCTTTACTTGTTCCTCTTCCCTCAGTATACATAAGCGAATTCATAGTAGAGAGAGACATTAAGAATATAAGCAGTGTGGGAAAGCCTTTACAAGAGCCTCAGCCCTTACTGTACATAGAAGAATCCACAGTGATGCGACCCTATGAGTATAAGGAATCAGGGGAAAGGTTTACCCATTTCTCAAGTTTCAGATCACATAGAAATACCCACAGTGGAGAAAGCCCCTATGAAAGTAAGGAATGTGATGGTGGTGGTGGTTATGTGCTG
>NW_006409176.1:66206-68512 GCF_000296735.1 Chrysochloris asiatica
TAAGCAAAGATGATTGAGTTGATAGAAACTTATATTAGAGAATGTAATCAGGGATTTGGGAGGCGGAAATGATTTGTATAAAGTTTAACTTGACCTTTTAGTAGGAATAGGAAAAACAATCTATCACTTACGTAGAAAAGGAGATGATGTCAGAAGAAAAATATTTAATGGTCAGAAAATGAACAGGATATGGAAAGGTCAGGGGGTACATTATAGAAATACTTTTGTTAAGATTTTATAATCACAAGATGAAAAAAATGATGTAATTAAAAATGTGTAATAATTCAAGGGAAAATACCAAAGTGTCAAATCATTATGTATTGTGTAACTTTAAGTATAAATAAAGACTGTTGCTGAGCGGGGGAAGTGGGCTTCATCAGCCAACAAAGCAGAGACTCCCCGATTACTTTCAGTTTCACCAATTCTGCGTCTCCTCTCAAGTCTCACAACCCTGTGAGAGCTGGACTTCCGCATTATATTGTGCATACTTTATTACATTGATGTTGTACTGCATTTAAGAGTGTTTAATTTTCATACATTTCCTTCATTTCTGTCATAGTTTGAGCTCATTGTTCTTAATTTTATACGTAGTGTCTCATAGGGTGATACTTTGAAAATGCAGATATTCTGATTTCTATAATACTTTTGACTTTCTGTTCATTCAGTCAAGTCTGTTTCAACTCATAGTGACTCTCTGTAGGGTTTTTGAGGCTCTAAATCTCTGCAGAACCAGAAGGCCTCATCTTTCTCCCACAGAGCAGCTGGTGGACTTGAATTGTGAACCTGTAGCTCCCCGTCCACTGTTTCTCCACAGCGAACGATAACATATTTGGTAAGATGGAATGTCAGAGAAAAAGGGGAAGACCCCCAACGAGATGGATTGACCTAGTGGCAACATCGATGGACTCAAGCGTGACAACAGTAGTGAGGTTGGCCCTGGATGTGTCAGTGTTTCATTCTGCTGTGCATAAGGTCTCTGTGAGTCGGTCCTGACTCGATGGTTCCTAACAACTACAACAAAGCCATTGATAATTACTACCTGTGTATGATTACTGTGGTGTTTCCCAAATTTTGTGTTCCAGTCAATTCTTCTATGTGTACTAATTGGAATTCTGTAAGAAATACGTTAATGAATGTGGCAAGGCCCCTATGGGGTGGAGATGACTCGAAGGCGCTTACCAGCGTACATATCTATGGTGGTGGTGGTGTGCTGTGCAGTGGGTTCCAACTCCTAGCGACCCTCTATGAGGTTTCTGAGGCTGTGAATATTTATGGGAGCAGAACCCTCATTTTTCTCTTATGGAACAGCTGGTAGTTTCTTACTGCTGACCTTGAGGTTAGGAGCCCGATATGTAACCACTCGGATACCAGAGCTCCATGTACATGTGTATCTATATATATTAACAATACATATACTGATGTGTTTGCTTTTAAACTCTTTAAAGAATCTTTGTGCAGCAGATTTGTCTTACTCAATAAATTGTCTGATATCTTGAGTGCTCCTTCCATGAAGATGTACAGCCTCAGAAATGCCCAGGGACAATTCCACTCTGTGCAATGGTGCTGCCATGATTCACAATCAACTCGATGGCAAAGGGTTTTCTGAGTGGGTTCTCAGATATGAATTCCTCCTCCAGTGGACCAGAATGTACTTCCTGTTGGAGGCTGTGGTCAGCCGCTTCCCAGGGTAGTGTGTCTGTCCTTCAAAGCTTTGGTCGGCGGGCTCATGGCCAGCACAGAGACTGAGTTTTGTCCAGTACAGACAGACAGAGGACCTGTTGAGGGCAAGATTCTGCCCTGGGTAGCTGGGTGTCCCATACAGTTTGTACTCAACTGCTAATGTCACTGTTGGAAGTTGGAATCTCCCCAGCAGGACTGTGGATGAAAGGACTGGAGATTTGTTTCTAAAAAACCCTGTCTGCACAGTACAGTGTTGCTATGAGTGTGAATCGATTATACAGAAACCTAGAGGATGGAGGTCTGATCCTTCCCTGCTGTAGAAGTAGGACCTGGTGTTTAGATTCTGTAAAGATGACCCAAAAACCCAACAGAGGGCACTTCAACTCAGGACGACATGGGTCATTGTGAATCCTAGTAAACGCCAGGTTTCTACAAATGACAGTGATCTAAATGGTGGTGGTTTGTTCCTACCCATGGGCTGAGTGGGACAAAGGGCAGGCAATATGTAAAGATGACAACCTTGAAAACACTGGAGCACAGTTCTCTGACACACACCTGAGGGCATCATCAGTAAAATTTATGAAAAATCATCCACTGAGAACCCTGTGGGGCACAGTTCTACTCTG
>NW_006409176.1:86951-87518 GCF_000296735.1 Chrysochloris asiatica
AGGATTTCAGGTGTGTGAAAAGCATGAATTCCCCAATCTAGTTCCTTGTGCTCCACCATATGCCTTCCTGTTGTTGCTAAATGTCACAAAGTCAGCTGTTGGATTTGAACCTTATGGTTAGAAGTCCAGTGCTTATCCTACAGAGCGACACCATTACTGTCGGGGTCTTGCCTCGATAGGAGAGTGGGGTTCACGAAGTTGGGAGATCTGAGAGGCGAAAGATATAGCATAGAGACAAAGAGAAACAAGGAAACAGACACACAGATTTGATGTAAGCTGAAAGGCAGATTGGTCTTCTGCAAACTTCATTGATGCAGCCTTGAATCCAGCATTGCATGAAGCACTAACACTGCCTCAGCCTTTTATTATTTTTTTCCAAGGACATGATTATTCAGATAAAATAAAATACAAAACTGAAACGTGATTAATCATTCAAAACAGGATATAATAATTCACAGGAGCAAATTTTAAAATATACATCATAATTGTCTCAAGGATACTTATCATGCTTTTAGCACTTAATCTCTAATTGGTAAAGGTGAAAAAGATTTAAAAGGTCATAGAAGG
>NW_006409176.1:89257-90914 GCF_000296735.1 Chrysochloris asiatica
AAGTGTTTGCAAAGAAGCACCTTAATCAATCATGTATGTAACCCACATATATGTTCTCCAAGTCTTCCTGCTGAATCTTTCCTTTCACTTTTCCCAACTATGTCTTCCTGAATTATTTTTCACTCAGTGATGATATTCTATGGCTGAGTAGATTCTATGACTGTGTATCAAGATTGATACTGATCATGTTGTACCCTGACGATCACGGCACAGTATGATTAAGTGCATATGTGAAAAATAAAAATCTGTAACTGCAATTTTCAAAGGTACTTCTGCTATTACCTATTGGCCTTCAGAACAGCTGGCATCTTCCTACCTCAAACCCTGGAAAACTCTCTCAGCGTCTTCACCATTTATAGAGATCAGACTAGGTTCTCCTTCCTCCCCCTCTGACAGGAGTCTGAAGAATCAGCCTCAACTGAATCGCTGCCTCTGAATTCCATACAGACGACAAACATTCGGTCAGAAACCGTTTTTGCACAGCAAAACCACACTTCAAAGACAGAATTGGGTCTGTCTGTGTGAGTGGAACAGACCCTGTGGATTATGGATCCTGGATTAAGTAGTTTTCTTCTATTCCTGGTCCCAGATGTCCTCCCCCAGGGGCAGGTCTGAGGCTACCCCTCAATGATTGTCTTATTAAAGTGGAGGAGTGCTCATTTTATTGTTAGTAAAAGGACACAGGCTTGTCAGGAATGGGCTGGTGCGCCTTCTGTTTTCTTTGTGGTTGTCTGTACCTCGTGCTATTTTGACAGAATGTCTTACTCGCTGTTGTTTTGGGTTCCTTGTTGTTCTCACACCTGATGGTATTTTTTCTATCATGGTCTCAGGCTCAGCTCCCTGCCCCTTACCCCTAGCTGTCCCTATTAGTGTGAATCAAGCCATTGGAGAACGACAGGTGATATGTAAGCGATGACATTTCTGAAACAAAGCCAAACTAGAGACGTAAACAATTCAAGATGGGGAAATGTTTGTGAAGTCCGAAGAAACTATGTCTGCCAAAGCATTAAAACTGTTTCAAAGGGTCAAAACTGAACTTTGGAGCTTTCTCTGCCCCACAAGCGTATGTTCTATGACTGAAATCCGCCATTTCCCTTCATATTCTCGTTAAAGAAACCCTATGCATTTCTCCGCAGAGGGAACAATGACAATATGGACTAGATTCCAAATGCCAGAGAATCCATTGACTACCACGATAACAATCAGCGAGATTCCACTATGTTTCCGCACGGAACCTTTTCTCTGATGCACCAAACCAGCACAAATTCCGCAGGCGGAAGTTTGAGTTCTCACTGAGCTTCCTTCTACTCCAGTGACAGGTTCGTGTCCACTTTGTCTCCCGTTGGCTGGTTCCACCCCAGCACCCGCTGCCGCCCCGCAGGCTCATATTAAAGTCCGAGTGCGCTGCTCCCTGTCTCCACCGCGCCCTCGTCTCTCCTTCGCCCTCCTTGGAAACTAAATGTCGGTGGTAGGAGGGATGCGGATGTCCTTAGGTCCTCTGATGACGCGTTTTGCGTCCCCGGGTCACGTGGTATGCGTCCTTACGGAGCAAATTGCGCTTCTATTTCCGCAGAGTCAGGGGACCCGGGTCGGTGACTGCGGAATCCCCGTTACCCGGTTACTGTCCTCCCTTATATTCTGGGCTCAGGTTTGGGTT
>NW_006409176.1:91924-93125 GCF_000296735.1 Chrysochloris asiatica
GTATATCCTGCAAGCCTTCCCACACCCGCCTTGGTCTTCAGCACACCTCCCCTCTGCCTCTGTGTTTCTAGAGTCCCCAGTTGCTCCATGTCTCCATGTCATGGTCTCTGCCTCCATCTCAGGCATCACTGCTTCCCTAGGTAGGGTCCTGCTCTCTGTTCTTCTCCCCAGATGGTCCCATGCAAGAGTCCAGCTCTCAGCTCTCACAGGGACAGGGGTCTGGAAGGAGACACACAAAGTCGGCGAAAGTGGAAGTAATCGAGGACTCTCCGCTTAGTTGGCTGATGGAGCCCACTGCCCAGCTTAGCAACAGTCTTTATTTATACTCAAAGTTACACAATGCATAATGACCTGATACTTTAATACTTTTCTTTGAAGTGTTACACATTTTTGATTATATCATTCTTTTACCTTGAGGTTACAAAATCTTAACAAAAGTATTTCTCTAATGTCCCACTTGACCTTTGCATATCCTGTTCATTATCTGACCATTAGGTACTTTTCTTCTGGTATCATCTCTTCTTCTACATAAGTGATAGACTGTCTGTTCTTACTCCTACTAAAAGGTCAAGTTGAACCTTAAACAGATCATGTTCACTTTTTATACTTTTACCTACATTCCTTTTCTAGTATCAGTTTCTGTTGACTCAATCATCTTTGCCCACGCTAGTCCATTGTTTCTTCTAGCTATTCATTAATTCTCTACCCTACATAAGGTACTGCTCATATTCTCTATAGCAGCAGCATTGCCAACATTTATACAATGGTTTTGACTTTATCTAAAGTATTCATTAAATTGCCTAGCAGCAGTGTTTCTATGTTTCTTTCTTTGTTCTGGGGTCAGGGGGCGTGCTGAAGGGCCCAACCTGGCTAATTGCTGCAGAAAACGGAGACTACTAAATTATGTTCTCTTTCCATTTATGTTTTCCATTCTCTGCCCGTCTGTGTAGGCTCCTGTATATAGTAGTGGGGGGGTCTTTTGGTTCTGGCCAGTAATAGGTAGCCCACTTCCCTCAAGGGCCCACCATAATCTGCTACCTATCTTAAGTGGGACCCATGGGGATCGGTCAGCTTCACTTTAGCTTTCTATCTGCTTCTGTGATCTCATAAATGCAGCTGCTTCGTATTCGGGTTTTTCTGTGGGAGGGAATAGGTCATACTACCTTAGTTTATCTAAAATTCCCTTTGAGTCTGATCCAGT
>NW_006409176.1:94125-98704 GCF_000296735.1 Chrysochloris asiatica
AAGTGCCATCGAGTTGGTTCCGACCCATAGCGACCCTGTACAGGGTTTCCGAGGGTGTAACCCTTCTATATAGAGCTCATGTATCCAGGATTCCCCTAATACAAAGCTCTGTGCACTGAACTCAGCTTTCATTTCTCTTGTGAATAAAATAAGCCTTGGGCCTCTTTAAGTGCCATCAGCATAGCATGGACTTCAGTGGACACTTTCATGCACTGAGAGACTTGTCCTGTGGGTGCCTTCCTGAGATATTTATTTGGTTTCTGGCAAGTTTGATGTCATGATTTTGATGCAAATAAACTCACACCTGTCAATCATCAGAGCTTCTAGAGAACAGAGTACTGTCTTGGTGACAAGGAATCTTTCATTGGTCATCAAGGTCTTCCTTGCGATGTACATTTGTCCATGAGTTCCATGTGTAAACTGTCATCATCTTGGTTTTAATGCTGAGGGAACTTGTGTACATTATCCTAGAGGGGACTGGGGGATTTACCCTACGGCACCACACTGGGACTCCTGAGCTCTGTGGTAGCTCTACCCATTTGTTTTCTTAGAGAAGCTAAGGAAACATCTGAGGAGACTGGAAATAAGAGTCACTGAGGCCCATGTATCAGGAAGCCCAAGGAAATGTAATTTTAGGCCATGAATGAAGGAAATCAGTTAGCTATAAAAAGTTTATTTTGGCTTGCAGACCCAACTTCACAGATACCTGAACTTATTCTGTTGATTTTAGTTGTCCTTTTGTACCTGTAGACACGGAGACCCTTTGCCTTTGTAACGTTACATGTGTGGTATGTGTAATTCCTTTCTACTTAGCTCTCCTAATGATACCTGTGTATGTTACTGTCCTTCTCCATCCTGATAGAAGTATTTCTTAGTAAATTGCATTTTAACACTTGTCAAAGTGCTGGTTTAGCAATATGGGGCTGAGTCTTTTTTTTCTAGGAACCTCTGTTTCCTCTAATCATTCCCATTTGATGCTAATTGTGGACTTTAACCTGAATAATTGGATCAGTGGCTGAAAACTTTAATGGAGAAAAGTTAGCCAGTGAGCATTTAATTATACGACATCTGAAGAGCAACGCCTGGTTATTATGCATCGCAGGTGCAATCCAGAAATCACATGGCTGGAAGGGTCACCTTAACAACCAAGGGAGACATTTGAGGTGAGTGTGATTCCAACAACAGAAATTAGTGCTTCACAAAATCTCAGGAGGTGTCATAACATCAAAATACACTGAAATGAGGGGCTCCAAATAGTTCATGGAGAACTCCATCATCTTTCTATTGCATCATTCTGTGAACAATTTTGATTGAGGAATTGCTGGACAAACAAAGGTTACATATCTATTTCCCAACAGTCAAATCTCTTTCCTTTTAAATTGTGAGTCAATTAAGAAACCTTCAGTAGTGTGCCATTCAGATATGGTGGGAGGCTGCACAGCACTAAATGTCTGTTGATCTCCAGAGTCCTACAACATATCCGGTCTGTGATGTAAGACTCTTGGTATCCATGCAGGTGTTTGGATTGTTGCAGGAGTGTGTAGAGCGATACCATTCATATTGGTGGTTTGCTCACCATCCTTGAATGCAGTACCAGTGATTGTTTCTTCATCAAATCAAATTCTACTAAGCAAAAGTTTTGATTGCTATACACTCTGGACACTTTTCTCATTTATGTTGGAAGTGGCTGAGTAATTCCAAAGTGGTTTGAATCCCTGAAGCCGACTGATGTATATGTGTTGTGTTTGCTGAGTCAGTTCTGACTTTTAGCAACCCTTTGTTGACTTTCCAAGGAGTAGCTGTTGTTACATGCCGTGAAGACATTCCACTTTGTGGGTCAAATCTAGCTTGCTGCCTAGTGTTAATCCTTCATCAGGACCCATGTGTATATGTATATGTGTATAATCCTGCCTGTAAAACGATAGGTTCCGTGAAAATTCACATAAGAATGTTTTCGTAAGTATTAGCAAAATATTTAAAGCATATTTCACTTGGACACAATGAGCAGGAAGTCTTACACATTGACGGCAATGGTAGTCGTCCTAGATGAATCTTGAGACAATTTAGGAAAAAGACATGCATGTTCACTGTTTTCGGTAATGCTGTCATGCAACAACATTTGTTTCCAACACGATAACTGACTTTTTTTTTCTTGTCTCCTTGTTGAAAATGGAGTGGTTTGCAGAGGACACCATTGGTTTACATTTACACTACCTGTTTTTAACAGAACTGGTGCATTCGAGAACCTGTGTGAATATTCTGAACGCAACCAGTGTGGGGAAACCTCCAGCCCGATTCCTGGTCTTTCTGTGCATCAAGTCGATCCCACAGAAGTAGATCCTTTTGAATGCTGTGAGTATGGAGAAGCCTTCCTGGATCATTCCCTAGAGAACAATCGTAGTAGAGCTCACACTGGAAGCAGTATCTGTCAGTGTCCCGAGTGTGGAGAAGACTGCAGGTGTCCTTCTCCTCTGACCACGCCTGTGAGCACTCCTGGTGGGAAAAATACTCATAAATGTAAGATAAGTGGAGACAGGCCGCATGAATATACGGCGTGTGGGAAAGTCTCTGGTGAGGTGTCACTCCTCCCTGGACTTGTAGGAACTCACAGTGCACAGAGGCCATTTGAATGTAAAGAGTGTGGGAAATCCTTTAGGGATTCCTCACAGCAGAGTCGACATTTACAAACTTACAGTGGAGACAGGCTCTATGAATGTAATCAATGTGAGAAAGCCTTTAGCCGCGCCTCAAAGTTCACGAGACATAAAATAGTCCACAATGCAAAGAGAGCTTATGAATGTAAGGATTGTGGTAACACTTTTAGGTGTACCTCAGAACTGACTGCACATAAAAGAATCCACAGCGGAGAGAAGCCTTATGAATGTAAGCAATGTGGGAAAGCCTTCAGACGGTCCTCACACTGCCGTAGACACATGCGAACTCATAGTGGAGAGAGGCCCTATGAATGTAAAGAATGTGGGAAAGCCTTTAGAACAACTGCACATCTTACAGGACATAGAATAATCCACAGTGGAGAGAAACCTAATGAATGTAAGGAGTGTGGGAAAGCGTTTAAAAGCAACACATACCTAAGAATACATACAAGAAACCACAGTGGAGAGAAGCCTTATGAATGTAAGGTGTGTGGCAAAGCGTTTAGAACAACTTCACAACTTACAAGACATAGAGGAATCCACAGTGCGGAGAGGCCCTATGAATGTAAGGAGTGTGGGAAAGGCTTTCTAACACCCTCAAGACTCAGAACACATACAATAATCCACAGTGGAGAGAAGCCTTATGAATGTAAGGAGTGCGGGAAAGCATTTAGAACAACTTCACAACTTACAATACATAGAGGAATCCACAGTGCGGAGAGGCCCTATGAATGTAAGGAGTGTGGGAAAGGCTTTCTAACACCCTCAAGCCTCAGAACACATAAAATAATCCACAGTGGAGAGAGGCCCTATGAATGTAAAGAATGTGGAAAAGCCTTTAGAACAACCGCACATCTTACAGCACATAGAGTAATCCACAGTGGAGAGAAGCCTTATGAATGTAAGGAGTGTGGGAAAGCCTTTAGCAGAACCTCACACCTTAAATCACATAGAATAATCCACAGTGCAGAGAAGCCCTATGAATGCAAGCAATGTGGAAAAGCCTTTAAAACAACTGCAACCCTTAGAAGTCATAGAAGAACCCACACTGAAGATAGGCCCTATGAATGTAAAGAATGTGGAAAAGCCTTTAGAACAACCTCACATCTTACAGTACATAGACTAATCCACAGTGGAGAGAAGCCTTATGAATGTGAGGAGTGTGGGAAAACCTTTAAAAGTACTTCACAACTTAAAAGACATAGACTAATCCACAGTGCAGAGAGGCCCTATGAATGTAAGGAGTGTGGGAAAGCGTTTAGAACAACTTCACACCTTACAAGACATAGAAAAATCCACAGTGCAGAGAGGCCTTATGAATGCAAGCAATGTGGGAAAGCCTTTAGAACGCCTGCACTCCTTAGAAGGCATAGAAGAATCCACAGTGGAGAGAGGCCCTATGAATGTACAGAGTGTGGAAAAGCCTTTTTTCAGTCCTCAAATCTCATACAACATAGAAGAATCCACAGTGGAGAGAAGCCTTATGAGTGGAAAGAATGTGGAAAAACCTTTGCTTGTGCCTCTTCCCTCAGTATACATAAGCAAATTCATAGTGGAGAGAGACCTTAAACATGTAAACAGTGTGGGAAAGCCGTTACAAGAGCCTCAGCCCTTACTGTACATAGAAGAATCCACAGTTGAGAGAATCTATGAGTATAAGGAATCAAGGGAAAGGTTTACCCATTTCTCAAGTTTCAGATCACATAGAAATATCCACAGTGGAGAAAGACCCTATGAAAGTAAGGAATGTGTTGGTGGTGGTGGTTATGTGCTGTGGATTCAGTTCCAACTTATAGGGATCCTGTACAGGGTTTCCGAGGCTGGAAATCTTTATGGGAGCAGAAAGCCTCATCATGTGGGGAAATGTTAAATCATCACTTAACCCTCCTTTCATATAAAGAGTACACAGTAGAGGGAAACCTTCA
>NW_006409176.1:99075-100868 GCF_000296735.1 Chrysochloris asiatica
GGGACACCATGAGTGGAAATCTGCTTATAAGAAACCATCCACTGAGAACCCATGAAGCATAATCATACTATGACACACATGGGGTCCCCATCAATTGAGTTGTCCCTAAGAACTGGTTTTGTATCTTATATACACTTAAGTATGCACATCCTACTGGTTCTTACTGTACCCCAAGGTCTAATCCCAGTCAGGCCCCAAGTTTATGAGTTCCTCTCTGGGAGGACCCACACTCTTTAGCAGCTCTCACAGGAAGCTTGTGAACAGAGAAGTGGGATTCTGCTTCTTTTCTTTACATCATCTGCGGACTCAGACTTTTCCAGTGAACCCACAACAGCTTGATTTCAAAGTAAGTGAAATGTTCAGGGGCATGCTGGGGCAGGTCTGGGACTTCCAGGAGTCCTCTGTGTGGCTCCCCGTTGTGAGCTCACTGCACTTGAGACTTCTCCAGGTGTCTGAGAGCATCAGCCACATTGTGTCTTCACACCATCGATTGCCTTCCCCTGCCAAAATAACCCAGTTTGCCAGCTTTTTCAGTGCCTCTCTCAAAGCTGGTGGTGTTCTTAGGTGCCGGTAAATCTGCTCTGATTCATGGAGACCCCACATACAAAAGAAGTGAACTCTGTCCGCTCACGGATCATCTGCCTTCTTGAGACCATCATTTCTTTTGAGCATTTTCTAATCCTAGGCGGTCCGTATTCCAGCTCTAGATCAGACCGTGTTGTGCCGTGATCCATTGAGTTGTTGTTGTTTAATGTACTGAAATGGAAATATACATAACAACACCTATGTCTTCTCAACAATGTTCACATTCACAATTCAGGGACATTGAAGATGTTCTTGGACTTGGACAACCATTCTCACCCTGGTTTGCAAATTAGTCTTCCGCTGTGAATATAACCTGAGTGTCTCCTGAGCATTCATAGAAACGCTTCCGTCTCCCTGTCACTTGGAGGAAACACTAATCAACTTTCATATCCCAGACTCTGTCCTCATGACACAGAGATAGTTGTCATTAATACGGATGACATCCCAGCATAAAGAAAACCAACATCCTCACAACTGAACCAGTAAGTAACATCAGGCTAAATAGAGTAAAGTGGTGGAGGCCATGCCGTCAAGGAGCGGAGCAGCGGGGGACCCTAAGCATGAAAAGCTCATTGTTTTAGCAACACAACAATGAGTGTCTCCTCTGGATGGCAAAGCCCCAAGGAGAACCTCATGCAAAGGCCCTGCAGTTCTTGTTTATTCCTTTTATACATGGCTCATTTTTTACTTTATTATAAGAGTTCTTTGATAATTTTTATAATCACTTGATAATTTTTTATAAACATATTAAAAATGAAAATTACGTTTAGACACCCTCACACTGTGCTTAATCATGTTAGGTTATAATAGTTGCCTTTTACATTAACAATGAGTTTCACCATTAGGAAAAACCATACCAGCTAAAGCTTTGCTAATTCAAGTTTAAGATTACAATCAACATCCTGTGTAGTTTTGGTCAGGGACACTAAGACACCTGGAAGGTAGCTAGAAACAATCAAGCACTTAAGAATATAAGTAGAAATTAAGAATATAAGTAGAAATTTAACTAGATATTTTAGCTAGAGAGATTATTAGTATAAGGGAATTGTTACGTTTATTCTTAACCACAAAAATTGTAGGTACTTTGATGTTCTTGTTTTTATATTGTTAAATCAATTATAGGTAACTGATATGTACGACAGTTACGGTAAAAATTTTGTTTTGATTATGAATTGTGATTAATGAATCTATAGAAAGTAATAGATGTT
>NW_006409176.1:101483-102040 GCF_000296735.1 Chrysochloris asiatica
GCAGAATTAGGTAACTTTCAGACACACAGAATGCAAAACAAACTGTAAGAACCAGACCAACCTCATAAAATACTACAAGGAGTGTTTTTGAACAGCAAACCTCTAATAGCAGACCACAAGCTGAAACTAACATCACATAACAATCACCTAGACTTGACCCAGACGGTGTTGTTCTTGTTAAGTGCTGTTAAGTCAAGTTGATTCTGATTCATAGTGACTCTACATAAGATATCCTTAGAGCAGCTGGTGGGTTTGAACTCTCAACCTTGTGTTTCACAGTCCTATAACACCACACCAGGAGTCTAGATACAGAAGTATGCAAAGTCAAACTGACCAATAAGACTGAAAACAGAGCTAGAGATATACCTGCTATAACAACCAAAACAACCCACAAAGTAAAAAAAGAATAGAAATGTGGTTACAGAACTTCCAATTGAAGAGAAAATCAAATTTCAAGAAATGCTGAGCCTGTTGTTCTTCCCTTTTGGTTTTCTAAAGTTCAAAAAGGAAAAACCTTTACTGTGCTAGCATCTAGTGATCAAACCTTGTTAGTGCAA
>NW_006409176.1:102710-104161 GCF_000296735.1 Chrysochloris asiatica
TTCAGTTTGAATTTGCATATGAGTAATTGATCTGTTCCATAGTCTGCCCCTGGCTTTGTTTTCACTGATGATATGGAACTTTTCCATCTTCTCTTTCCATGGATGTAGTCAATTTGATTTCTGTGTGTTCCATCTGGTGAGGTCCATGTGTATAGTCATCTGTTATGCTGTCTAAAGAAGGTATTTTAAATAAACAAATCATTGGTTTTGAAGAACTCTTTATCATGCATTCTCCAGCATCATTTCTATCACTATGGCCATATTTTGCAACTACTGGTCCTTCCTCTCTGCTCCCAACCTTTATATTCTAATCACCAGTAATGATTGCATGTTTGATTGATTTCAGATTGAAGAGGTTGGTAAAATTCTTCTATTTCTGCAGGAGTGCAGCTCTTGCAGGGTAGTGAAACATGAAAGGAGATACGGAGTAGGCGAAAGTGAAAGTAATGGAGGAGTCTCCGCTTAGTTGGCTGATGGAACTCTCTCTGTTTTTCCTTCTGGCTGCGGCTCAGCAAGTCTTTATTTTTATACTTAAAATTACACAGTGCATAATGATTTGATACTTTGATTTTTCCCTTGAATTATTACACATTTGTAATCATAACATTCTTTCACTCTGTGATTACAGAACCTTAACAAAAGTATTTCTATGATTTCCAACCTGACATTTCCAATATCCTGTTCATTTTCTAACCATTAAGCATTTTTCTTTTAACATCATCTCCTCTCCTATGGAAGTGATAAATTCTTCTTATTCCCACTAAAAGATCAAGTTAAACCTTCCACAGATCATTTCCATTTCTCAGACTCTTGATTATATCATCTTACTAATAAAAGTTTCTGTTAATCATCAATGCCTACACTACTTTATTGTTTCTACTAGCTTATTGTCAATCTTCTATCCTACATAATGTACTACTATTTTCTATAGTAAAAGCATTACTAACCTCTACTTAATTATTTTGTTTTTCTAAAGTATTCATTAAATTGCTTAACCACAGTGTTCCTGTGTTTCTTTCTTTTGTGGCTGTAGGGCATGTTAAAAAGGCCCAACCTGGCTAATTGCTACAGGAAAGGTAGATTATTAAATTTTGACTACCTTTCACTTATGTTCGCCACTCTCAGCCCAGTTATGTAGGTGTCTGTATGTGGTAGTGGGGGGGTTTGTGAATTCTAGCTGTTAATTGATTTAGGTGAGGTCTGTAGGGGTCAGTCAGCTTTACTTTAGTTTGTTATCTGCTTTTGTGATCTCATAAACGCAGCTGCTTTGTACTTAGGTTTTCTGTGAAAGGGAGTAGCTCATACAATTCCTTTTGAATCTAACCCAATGAAGCTGAAACAATTATTGCCAGACCACTTTCTTCCTAAGGTCTACAGAGCTCAAAGTCAGTACAATATTCTTACAGGTGAATTCAGAGTCATCCTAAAGGGGAAAGATGGAGGGTACCTTT
>NW_006409176.1:105651-107006 GCF_000296735.1 Chrysochloris asiatica
TTTGCAATGTTGTCTATAGCTTGTCATGATCCACACAATTGAAAGCCTTTGTGTAGTTAATAAAGCACAGGTAAACATCTTTGTGATATTCTCTGCTTTCAGCCAAATTCCATCAGACATCAGCAATGATATGTCTCGTTCCATGGCGTCTTCTGAATCCAGCTCGAATCTCTTGAAGTTCTCTGTCAATGTATGGTTGCAGTTGTTTCTGTATTACCTTTAGTAAAACTTAACTCTCATGGGCTATCAAAGATATTGTCCAGTGATTTCTGCATTCCGTAGGGTCACCTCTCTTTGCAATGGGCACAAATATGGATCTCTTCCAATCAGTCAGCCAAATGGTTGTCTTCCAAATTTCTTGGCATAGATGAGTGAGTGCCTCCTGTGCGGACTCACTTTCTTGAAAGATTTCGATTTTCATTCCATCCATTCCTGGTGCTTTGTTTT
Organism: Chrysochloris asiatica; assembly: GCF_000296735.1. Classification (NCBI taxonomy): domain Eukaryota; kingdom Metazoa; phylum Chordata; class Mammalia; order Afrosoricida; family Chrysochloridae; genus Chrysochloris; species Chrysochloris asiatica. Next base: position 106,099 of record NW_006409176.1, read on the forward strand.
TTGCCAATTCCATCAATGCACTTTGGACGACATCCTTCTTTATCATTGGGGCTTGATCACATGCTACCTCTTGACTGTGTATTCGTTCCATCTTATTTTGATGCTCTATACATCTTTCAATAATTTGCACAGAGACTCCTTCAATAATATCAGTTGAGGCTTGAATTTTTTTCTTCATTTCCCCCATCTTGACACATGGTGAGCGTGTTCTTCCTTTTTGGTTTCCTGACTCCAGATCTTTGTACATTTCCTTATAACACTTAAGTTTTCTTCTCGAGTTGATCTTTGAAATTTTCTGTTCAGCTCTTGGACCTCCTCATTTCTTACATTTCTATGCTGGAGAGTAAGTTTCAGTGTGTCTTTGAACATCCATTTTGATCTTTACCTTCTTTCTTATCTTATTAATGACCTTTTGTTTTCTTCCTCTATGATGTTCTTGATGTCATCCCACAACTCTTCTGTTCTTCTGTCTTTAGTGTCTGAGGTATCCAATCTGTACAGTAGAAAGTTTTAAATTATACCCAAATGAATGAGTGATCCATAGTGACTTCATTTACAAACCATGAATATGTGTTCTTCCTCAAACTTCACCCATGTCAATAAAGATTACCTTGTGCATGTTTATCGATGAGAGACCCAGCTACATGGGTGGCCCCACAACTTCAACATTGGACCCCTGAATCCCTGAAGGAGTTTGTGTTCAAGTGTGTCAGCCTGGTCAGGCATGGTTTCTTCCATGCTCGAGAATAAATTAATCAATCCTCCCGAATGGGATCCTGTTTGCCTGGAGCTACAGGAAGATCTCAGGCTTGAGTTCTGCAGGCTAGAGCCTCTTCTTCCTTTAATGCAAATGCCCTTGGCATGGGGCCTTGTCCTGAGTCTGAGAGGAAGCCAGAAACTGGTCACTC
>NW_006409176.1:108931-110398 GCF_000296735.1 Chrysochloris asiatica
TATTCTATGGCAGAGTAGATTGTATGACTGTGTATCAAGATTGATACTGATCACGTTGTACCCTGAAGATCACTGCACATTATGATTAAGTGCATATGTGAAAAATAAAAATCTGTAACTGCCATTTTCAAAGGTACTTCTGCTATTACCTATTGGCCTTCAGAACAGCTGGCATCTTCCTACCTCTCACCCTGGAAAGCTCTCTGATCATCTTCACTATAGAGATAAGACTAGGTTCTCCTTCCTCGCCATCTTCCAGGAGTCTGAAGAATCAGCCTCAACTGAATCGTTGCCTCTCAATTGCATGCAAAAGACAAGCATTTGATCAGAAATCGATTTTTCAAAGCAAAACCACACTTTAAAAGACAGAATTGGGTATGTCTATGTGAGTGGAAAAGACCCTGTGGATTATGGATCCTGGATTAAGTACACTTTTCTAATCCTGGTCCCAGATGTCCTCCCCCACGGGCAGGTCTGAGGCTGCCCCTCAATGATTGTGTTATTAAAGTGGAGGAATGCTTATTTGATTGTTAGTAAGAGGACACAGGCTTGTCAGGAATGGAGTGATGCCCCTTCTGTTTTCTTTGTGGTTGTCTGTACCTCGTGCTATTTTGACAGAATATCTGACTCTCTGTGGTTTTGGGTTCCTTGTTGTTCTCACACCTGATGGTATATTTTCTATCATGGTCTCAGGTTCAGCTCCCTGCCCCCTTACCCCTAGGCTGCCCCTATTAATGTGAATCAAGCCATTACGGAAAGACAGGTGATATGCAAGCGATGAAAATCCCTGAAACAAAAACCAAACGAAAGATGTAAACAATTCAAGATGGGGAAATAAATGTTTGTGAGGTCCGAAGAAACTATGTCTGTCAACAACAATGAAACTGTTTCAAAGGATCAAATCTGAACTTTGGAGCTTTTCTGCCCCACAAGCTTATGTTGGCTGACTGAAATCTGCATTTCTCTTCATATTCTCCTTGAAGAAACCCTATGCTTTTCTCCGTAGAGGGAACAAGGACAATATGGACTAGATTCCAAATGCCAGAGAATCCACTGAACACCACAAGAATAATCAGCGAGATTACACTATGTTTCCGCACGGAACCGTTTCTCTGATGCACCAAACCAGCACAAATACCACAGGCGGAAGTTTGAGTTGTCATTGGGCTTCCTTCTACTCCAGTGACAGGTATGTGTCGACTCTATCCCCGGTCGGCTGGTTCCACCCCACCACCCGCAGACGGGCGCAGACTCATATTAAAGTCCGAGTGCGCTGCTCCCTGTCTCCAGCGCGCCCTCGTCTGTTTTCTCCGCCCCTCCGGCGACTAAAGGTGGGAGGAAGGAGGGCTGCGGATGTCGATAGGTCCTCTGATGACGCGTTGTGCGTCCCCGGGTCACGTGTTGTGCGTCCTTACGGAGCAAAGTGCTGTTCTCATTCCGCAGAGTCAGGTGACCCAGGTCCGTCAC
>NW_006409176.1:134449-135433 GCF_000296735.1 Chrysochloris asiatica
TGGTTATTATGCATCCCAGGTGCAATCAAGAAATCACATGGCTGGAAGGATCACCTTGACAACCAGGGGAGACATTTGAGGTGAGTGTGAATCAATCAACAGAAATTAGTGCTTCACAAAATCTCAGGAGGTGTCATAACATCAGAATACACTGAAATGAGGGGGCTCCAGATAGTTCATGGAGGACTCCGTCATCTTTCAATTGCTTCATTCTGTGAACAATTTTGATTGAGGAATTGCTGGACAAAGGAAGATCACATATGTGTTTCCCAACATTCAGTCTCTTTCCTTTTAAATTGTGAGTCAATTAAGAAACCTTCAGTAGTGTGCCATTCAGATATGGTGGCAGGCTGCAAAGCTCTAAATGTTTATAGATCTCCAGAGTCCTATGACATATCCGGTGTGTGATGTAAGACTCTTGGTGTCCGTGCAGGTGTTTGGTGTTGCAGGAGTGTGTAGAGCAACACGTCCATATTGGTGGTTTGCTAACCGTCCTTGAATGCAGTACCAGTGATTGTTTCTTCATCAAATCAAATTCTATTAAGCAACAGTTTTGATTGCTATGCAATCTGCACACTTTTCTCATTTATGTTGGAAATTGCTGAGTTGTTCCAAAGTGCTTTGAATCTCTGAAGCTGACTGAGGTAGATGTGTTGTGTTTGTCGAGTCAGTTCTGACTTTTAGCAACCCTTTGCTGACTCTCCAAGGAGTAGCTGTTGTTACATGCCATGAAGTCGTTCTACTTTGTGGGTCAAATCTAGCTTGCCTCCTAGTGTTAATCCTTCATCAGGACCCATGTATATATGCGTATGTGTATATTCCTGGTTGTAAAACAATTCCGTGAAAATTCACATAAGAACATTTTCACAAATAATAGCGAAATGTTTCGAGCAATGATCAGGAAGTCTTACACATTAACGGCAATGGTAGTCGTCGTCTTAGATGAATCTTGAGACACTTCAGGAAAAAGACATGCACGTTCAC
>NW_006409176.1:137738-138966 GCF_000296735.1 Chrysochloris asiatica
TGTTAAGTGCCATCGAGTCGGTTCCGACCCATAGCGACCCTGAACAGGGTTTCCGAGGGTGTAAATCTTTACGGGAGTAGAAAGCCTCATCTTGTGGGTAATGTTAAATCATTGCTTAACCCTCCTTTCACATAAAGAGTACACAGCGGAGGGAAACCATATGAATGTAAGGAGAGTGGGAAAGCCTTCAGATTTGCCTCACAATACAGTACACACAAGTGATTCCATAATGTAGAGAGGCCCTATGAATGTCAGGAGTGTGATAAAGCATTTATTAAGGCCTCACGTCTCACTGTACATAGAAGGATTCATAGATAAAAGACTTCTTTATGTCCAATTTTAGATATTTCTTCCATACTGTTACTGTGAAGTGATCAAAATTGAAAATACTGCGCTTAATTGGAACAAAGTTCTCACAGAAACATGTCAGCTTCATTGTAACTGCAGGGATATATCCTAAACAATGTTTGATATATTATTATTCCATGATTAATTTTACCTCTTTAAGTCTGGTTATAATAGTAAAGTCTCAGGAAATATCCTTGAATAAATGTGGTTTTGTATTTTGTGATGAGTTGATTGATGTTATATTGCTGGGAGCCAACTCCCTGATACCTTTTGACACAGTCCCTGCAAAGGAGAGACATCAGCATGGCAGATGGTTTATGGGGGAGCACCCTTTATCTCTCTTCTTTGGGATGGTTTTGATTTCAATTCTGGGGATATATTGTACTGCCACATTCCCGGCTCCCACTGTGAGTTCTGCAGAGTTTAGGAAAAACCAGTCTTGCAATAATTGTTTCAACTTTACTGGGTTAGATTCAAAGAGAATTTTCGATAAATTAGGGCAGCATGACCTATTCCCTCTCAACAGAAAACCTGAATACAAAGCAGCTGCATTTATGAGATCGCAGAAGCAAATAAAATACTAAAGTGAAGCTGATGGACCCCTGTAGGCCCCACCTAAGTTAATTACAGGCCAGAATCCACAAAACTTCCCACTACCACATACAGGAACCTATGTAATTGGGCAGAGAATGGTGAACATAAATAAAAGGCGGGCAAAATATAATAGTCTACCTTTCCTGCAGCAATTAACTAGGTTGGGCCCTTTAACATGCCTCATGGCCCCAAAGGAAAGAAACATAGAAACACTGTTAGTGTAGATGTTGGTAATGTTGTTACTATAGAAAATAGTGGTACTTTATGTAGGATGAAAGATTGATAA
>NW_006409176.1:140474-141641 GCF_000296735.1 Chrysochloris asiatica
AACTGCCAACCTTGCAGTTCAAATGGCTTTGCAGTCTGACGCATTAACCCACAGCGCCACACCAGGACTCCATACATATCTGTTTAAAGAGTCTGTGCAGCAGATTTGTCTTACTCAATAAATTGTCTGATATCTTGAGTGCTCCTTCCATGAAGATATACAGCATTAGAAATGCCCAGAGACAGTTCCACTTTGTGCAATGGCGCTGCTACGATTCACAATCGACCAGATACAAGTGGGTTTTCTGAGTGTGTTCTCAGATACGAATTCCTCCAGTTGACCAGAATGTTTTTCCTGTTGGAGGCTGTGATCAGCTGGTTCCCAGGGTAGTGTGTCTGTCCTTCAAAGCTTTGGTCTGCGGGCTCATGGCCGGCACAGGCACTGAGTTTTCTGCAGTACAGACAGAGATAGGACCTCATGAGGGACAATTCTGCCCTGGGTATCTGGGTGTCCCTTACAGTGTGCACTCAACGGCTTATGTAGCTGTGGGAGGTTGGACTCTCCCCAGCAGGACTGTGTATGAAAGGACTGGAGATCTGTTTCTAAAAAATAAAATCATAGTCTTAGAATACCTTGTCTGCACAGTACCGTGTTGCTATGAGTGTAAATCGATTATACTGAAACCACACAGAGCACAGAAACCTAGAGGATGGAGGTCTCATCCTACCCTGCTGTACCAAAGAAGGACCTGAAGTTTAGATTCTGTAAAGATGACCCAAAAACCCAACAGAGAGGGCACTTCAACTCAGGCAATCATGGGTCATTGTGAATCCTAGTAAACTCCAGGCTTCTAAAAATGACAGTGATCTGAGTGGTGGAGGTTTGGTCCTACCCAGTGGCTGAGTGGGAGAAAGGGCAGGCAATATGTAAAGATGACAGCCTTGAAAACACTGGACCACAGTTCTCTGACACACCTGAGGGCACCATCAGTAGAATTTATGAGAAATCATTCACTGAGAACTCTGTAGGCACAGTTCTCTGACACACACAGGGCACCATGAGTGGGATCCACTTATGAAAAATCATCCGCTGAGAACACTGGAGCACAGTTCTACTCTGACCACACAAGGCACCGTGAGTGGGAACTACTTATGAAATATCTACTGAGAACCCTGTGAAGCAGTTCTCTGACACAACACGGGCCACCGTGAGGGGGATCTACTTATG
>NW_006409176.1:142934-144004 GCF_000296735.1 Chrysochloris asiatica
TGAATAAGGAAGACCATAGAATTGATGCATTTGAGTTAAGGTGTTGAAGGAGAATATTGAAAGTGCCATGAGCAGCCAAAAGAACAAACCAATCTGTGTTGGAAGAAGCACAGTTAGAATCCTCCTTAGAAGCCAGGATGTCCAGACTTCGTCTCTTATACTTCGTCTCTCATACTTCATCTGTCATACTATCAGGAGGGACAGAGAAGCACATCAGTCTTGGTAAAGTGGAGGATCAGAGAGAAAGAGGGAGACTGCCAATGAAATGGGTTGGCACAGTGGCAGCAGCAATCGGCCGGAAAGGTAGCAGCTATTTGCAGGATGCTGTAGCACCATGCAGTGTTTCTCTCTGTTGTGTATAAGCCAGAACCTAACAACATCAGTAAATATACTACAGGAATATACAACACTTTGTACAGGTGTAATTCAATGTCATCTATACTGTTCTGTTCCCATCCAATCTTCCCGAGCCTCCTTTTCTGAGTTGTCCTCCCCTAAGAACATGAACTCACTTCCTCCTAGTATTCACAGACGACTTAACAAAATACGATGATGACTGGGATCTCATGTAATAACAAATGCTCAAGGTAGACATTAGTCACTCGCTTAGCTAAACCATCGTTTGGCTTTTTTTGTTGGTTTATTTTTAAATGTTTTATTGTTAATTATGTGGTAGTTCACATGGGAGAACATTCATTTTACATTCTTCCTATCATATATTGTTTCATTGCCATAGTTACAATACCCTCCGTGTATCATCAACCAACCAAAGGGTATACCCTGCAAGCCAGCCCACGGCCCCCCTACCCGGCATCGTTTGGTTTTAAGAGGACTTCAGGGAATATATTAGGTTTAGGTTTTCACTGCACCATGAGTAGGATCTACTTATGAAATATCATCCACTAAGAACCCTGTGGGGCACAGTTCTACTCTGACACACACGGGGCACCATGAGTGGGATCTACTTATGAAACATCATTCGCTGAGAACCCTGTGGGGCACAGTTCTACTCTGACACACAGGGGGACACCATGAGTGGGATCGACTTATGAAAAATCATCCACTGATAA
>NW_006409176.1:146319-153046 GCF_000296735.1 Chrysochloris asiatica
TTTTAGTGAGATCTAAGACCCAGGAATCATTTGAAAAGTTGAAAAGTATCATTTCTGACCAGTTGCCACATAATTTACTCAATACTGAGCTAGTGGAAATGGCACAGAGGCCAGTTAATGACCACTAGGCCCTGTATGTATGTGTGTGTGTATAGGGTCAGGATAGGGTTCCTTTGCCTTATAATCTTAAGAGTAAGTCCTGAGTCTACCTGTGTCCTGTCCTTTGATCTGGGCACTAGGACTGTTTTTTGGTATCTTAACTACAGCCCTCTGAGGCAGAAGGCAAGGACACAGACCAAGACCAGGTTCCACTGTGGGGGTAGATCTTGGAGCTGAAGGAAAAAAGTTGTGTTCTCATGGCTAGAGAAGCTATCCACCAACATGGAAGCAGTTTAGGACTAGCTAGGTAGGTACAGGTCTTAGCAATGTTCTCTCCTACACCTTGCCTTCGATGCCAAACCTTGCCCATGTGGCTCAGGCCTGTTCAGGCTATATCCTTATCTTGTGAATGCTGAGAACTTCCTAATACACCTTCCTCCCTGAAACTTTGGTGAGACTTCCAATTTACTCCCTGGGTCTTTGCCTGCATGTGCTTTGAAGAAGCTCCAAGAGCCAATGTGATGTTGGTGCCCTGTTGTTCTTGTGAAAAACTTTATTGTGTTGTCTTTGATGTAGTCAAAAAAATTCATGTAGTTTATGAATATCTGATTTACAAGGAAGCCTCCCATGTGGCCCCCAACAGCCGGTAGAGTCTGCCCCCCATTGGACGGCAGGGCAGGCATCTCAGAGCGTGAGTGTTCTCCAGGCCTTCACCCCACGCCCCAGGCACCTTAGGGCCCACTCACGCTCCTGATGAGGCTCAAGGTTGCTGAGAGAATCTCCTGGTGTCCTGGGAGGCTGGCTCTCTCCACACTGGTGTATCCACCTCCAGCCCGTAATTAGTATTTAGTGTTCATAGGAACAGTGGTAGTAATTTTTACATGTTGGCAGCAATCCTCCAGAGAGTTAAAAGTGAGGTGCAGCCAAAATAGTGACACAATGTTGCCTGATTCTATACCAACATGTGAATATCATTTCACTGGTACCATTCTATCACCCAGCAGGAGAAGTTTCTACTTCTTTTCCCAGGGGTGAGAGAAGTCATTAGAAGGCACAATTAAAAAAAGAAGAAGAAGAAGAAGACAATAGAGAGATTAGAAGCGTGAGTAGATAGTGTTTCTGAGTTTAGGGATATGAAAGCATCAGACAAGACAGTTAGGGATGGGAGAGAAGTACTGAAGACAGGGTTAACAGCGAGCAAGTAGATGTAGCTGAAAAGGTAGCTAGAATGATGACTACTGATCAAGACTCACAGTCAAGTGTGAAAAGTCCTAAACCAAAGTGCTAGTTCCAAGAGAAAGAGATGAGAGTGTAAATGCAATACAATATATCTGAAGAAAATCAGACTGTATTTTGTTGAGCAGCATAGAAGAAAGATCAGGAAGAGAGAAGATCCTAGACAAGACTATTCAATTCATCTGAGTGATTTACAGAAAGTAGCTGAGAGACACTTGAAGAGTAAGGCAAAGAGAGAAAGGATTGTAGATTACAAAGGTAGATGGGCTGTGTAAGTGTTAGAAGATAGTACCAGGCTGAGTGTCTGTGCTGAAAGAAATGTCAAATGAGATTGAAGACACTATTGGAAGAAAGCATTATAAAAATAGATGAAAAAAAGAAAGAAAAAAAGAGAGGCAGACCAGAACACCAAGCAAAAGAGAGATTGCTCTCTGCAGAGTTGAGAATAAGGCTGAGCTTCTTTGCATCAAGTGCAAGGTTAAGTTTATAGACTAAACACAAAAATTAGAAAAGAATTACAAGAAGAACCTCCCTGAGAGGCTGTGTTCAAAGAGTTTAATATAAGTTGGAATACGAAAAGAAAAGAGAAGGCAAAATCAGAAGTTTCCAAACTGGGAACCAGGATAGACCTCAGAAAGTAAATCGATGGCATTAGAGTATTCAAGTCAGATTGTAGAGTGTAGATCAGAGAAGGAAAGAAGATACAAAGTCCAGAATGTGAGGCAGTGAAGAGAAGTTGAAGGAAAAAGGCATGATGAATTGAGAAGAAAGAGTAAGATGTAACCTGTTAACAACCCCAATGACAGGCTAGTTGAGAGGCATGTAGGCAGAGTCTAGTATGTAAGTAAAAAAAGATGGCAAATAGTAGAAGAGTTGATTTTGTTTAGAAGATGTTTAGAAGTGTAAAGTTTAAGACTTAGAAAGTTAAAATGACTTTAGAATTATTGTCAGCTCACCACAGAAGAGCGAGAAAGAATCCAGACAGAGGACAGGAAATTAGTTCCTCGTAATAATAAGCAACTCACCACAAATGCTGACATCATTAGAACCTTTCTCCCGTTGTCCCAATTAGACTGGAATTTCAACATGACAGAAGGTAAGGAGAGACTCCAGACGTACTGCCAGGCTCTGTTCGGAGGTCTAAAAGTGGCTGCAAAAAGCCCACTAATTTGGCCAAAGTAGGAAATGTGCAGCAAAAGCCAGATGAGAGCCCTGCTGCATTTTTAGAAAAGATTCAGGAAGCCTTCCACAAGTATACTCATATAGATCCAGAAGCAACTGAGATTAAAGCAGCTGTTAATCAGACAGCTCCTGAGGTTAGAAAGAAGTTATAGAAAGTATCCAAGATTTAGTAATAATAGCTGAGAAAGTGTATAACCATAGAGAAATTGCAGAAGAAAAACAAGTAAAGTCAAAAAGTCACCAGACTCAGAATCTAGCTTGAGTCTTGCTAGCCACTACTGCAGTAAAGCCAAGAGAACTGCAAGAGACAGGCGAAGTAAGAGTGAGCGCAGAGAAATCCTGGCTAGAGAAAAATCAGAGAGCTTACTGTGAAGAAAGAAGCCACTGAGCCAGAGAGTGATCCAAGAAAAGTCCAGAGAATAAACCAAAAACTCCCATCCTGGCTGTTGATAAATAGAGTGACTAAGAGAAATAGAGTTCAGTGTCCCTCCTGAGCCTAGAGTGACCCTGAAAGTAGAAGAGAGCTCATTCAGGTGTGGACTGTGAATCTGGAAGAAGAATATCAGCTACACCAAAGGCTGGCACAGCTGAACCCTGACGTTGACTAGTGGCTAGTAACATTTCCTAAGCTGTGCCAACCATCCTAGAACACCCCCTTGTTGCCAGTACATATACCCCTCTCTATTGACTGCCGGCCCGTGCAAGACCTCCGTGAAGTAAACAAGAGAACACGCCTGTTGCCAGAGGCAACAACTTAGCCGACCAGAGGGCCATAGAAAATTGCTTAAAAGCCAACGTAGCCCTAGTGACTCAGTTGCCGGACACAGGAGACACCGCCTTGCCTGAGGACCAGCCTTACACCAAGGCCGACCTAGACTAGATCAAACATCTGACCGTGACACCTCATAGAGAAGAAATGCATTAGTCCACTCACATGAGCATTTGTGAAATGCAAGACCTCTTGAGAGAAGCAGAGATCAAAATTCATAATGCTAACTCCAAGATTAAGCACATTGTTGCCACCTGTAAAGCGTGCCAGCTCACCAATGCAGCTAGAACTAAAGCTAACCTTACAGGCTGCAAGATGAGAAAAGAAATAAACTGGGTGCCTGCTGAGAATTAGACTTTTCAGAAGTAAACCCCAGAAAATATAGTTACAAGTACCTGTTAGTCTTTATAGACCCGCCTTCATTTCCAAAGTAAGTCAGAGTTCAGCTAAAGTACTGGGGGCCGATTGGAAATTACATTGTGTATACAGACCCCCGAGTTCAGGTCAAGTAGATAAGATTAATAGAACCCTAAAAGAGACCTTAACTAAATTAACCTTGGAGACTGGCAGTATCTGAGTAGCTCTTCTCCCCTTTTGCCCTCTATGAAGTGAGAAAATGTTTAACTGTAATTAGTAAATATATATACCTCCCTCTAATAAGTAGTAGGCTTGCTCTGCAAGAACTCCCTGCGTGCATAAGAGAAGCTTTTGTGTCTTGGTTCAGTTAATCCCCAGATTAATTTATCATTCTGAAGAAGATGTCCTCATGTGTTTCAGCTACAACCTTGTTAGAGTTAAACATGAGCCCATACCTGCCCCTACATTGACAGTACCTCTAAGATTAGAGTTAGGCAGTGTCGGAACAGGTGTTTCCTCCTAGTTCTGCAAGAGCAGCACTACAGCGTTTTGAAAGCAGCTATAGACATAGGTATTGAAAGACTAGAAGACTCAATCCCTCATCTGCAAGAGTCCTTGACTTCCTTAGTAGAAGTAGTATTAAAGAATAAGAAAGGCCTAGACCTAATCTTCTTACAACACGGAAGACTCTATACTGCACTAAGAAAAGAGTATTGTTTCTATATAAATCATTCAGGAGTTGTCAAAGAATCTATAGCCAAAGTCAGAGAAGACCTGGCAGAACATTGAACTAACCCCCTAAGTCACATGATTGGGCCTTTAAAAGTTTCTTGTAGAGGGGGGAATGTAGGGTCAAAGAGAAGAATCCATTTCATATATAAGCTTTAGCACGTCCTCTAGCTCCAAGAAAATGATATATAGCCAGGCAGCTCAAGGCCAGAGGCCAGATGTTTTCCTTTACCCTAGCCTAAGAACAAAGACCACCAGTCCTGACCAATTAAACTGTAACATCTCATAGTTTACCAATTGTTAACCAATCCAAAGATTGTAAAGCTGAGAAACCTGAGCTGTTTGAAAACTTTATAAAATCCCTGCAGACAAAGTGTTCTGGGCTCTTTCCCAAAGCCGCTGTGTCAGATTCAGTTAGAGACCTGGCTCGAGCTTGAATAAACAACCCTTATGTATTTACTTTGGTGTCAGCTCCTTGGGTGGTCTTTGGGGACCCCGAATTCTGGGCATAACAATATACACTTAAGTATGCACATCCTACTGGTTCTTTCTCACTGTACCCCAAGGTCTAATCCCAATCAGGCCCCAAGTTTATACGTTCCTCTCTGGGAAGACCCTCACTCTTTAGCAGTTCTAACAGGAAGCTTGTGAACAGAGAAGTGGGATTGTGCCTCTTTTCTTTACATCATCTGTGGACTCAGACTTTCCCAGTCAACCCACAGCAGCTTGATTTCAAAATCAGTGAAAAGTTCAGGGGCATGCTGGGGCAGGTCTGGCACCTCCAGGAGTCCTCTGTCTGGCTCCCCCATTGTGAGCTCACTGCACTTGAGACTTCTCCAGGTGTCTCTGAGAGCATCAGCAACATTGTCTCTTCACACCGTCGATTGCCTTCCCCTGACAAAACATTCCAGTTTACCAGCTTTTTTCCGTGCGTCTCTCAGAGCTGGTGGTGTTCTTAGGTGCCAGTAAGTCTGCTCTGATTCATGGAGACCCCAGGTACAAAAGAAGTAAGCTCTGACCGCTCACAGATCATCTGCCTTCTTGAGACCATCATTTCTTTTGAGCATTTTCCAATCCTAGGTGGTCCGTGTTCCAGCTCTAGATCAGACCCTGTTGTGCCGTGATCCATTGAGTTGTTGTTGTTTAATGTACTGAAATGGAAATATACATAACAACACCTATGTCTTCTCAACGATGTTTACATTCACAATTCAGGGACATTGAAGATGTTCTTTGACTTGAACAACCATTCTCACCCTGGTTTCCAAGTCAGTCTTCTGCTGTGAATATAACCTCAGTGGTTCCTGAGCATTAATAGAAACGTTTCTGTCTCCCTGTCACTTGGGGGAAACACTAATCAGCTTTCATATCCCAGCCTCTGTCCTCATGACGCAGATTTAGTTGTCTTTAATACAGATGACACCCCACCATAAAGAAAACCAACATCCTCACAACTAACTGAACCAGTAAGCAACATCAGGATAAATAGAGAAAAGATTGAAGTTGTAAAGGAGTTAAAATAAAAATGAAAAGTTACCTACAAAAGAGAACTAATGAGATTAGGCTGTGATTTCTCAACAGAAACCATGCAGGGAAAAAGACAATGTAATGACGATATATTAAAAAATACCTGAAAGAAAACAACTACCAACGAAGAATCCTATATCCAGCAAAAACAGTCCACCAAATACCATGGCAGAATTAGGTAACTTTCAGACACACCAAAATCAAAACAAACTGTAAGAACCAGAGCAACCTCATAAAAAATATTACAGGGAGTTTTTTTGAACAGAAAACCCCTAACAACAGACAACAACCTGAAACTAACATCACATAACAATCACCTTGACTTGACCCAGACATTGTTGTTCTTGTTAAGTGCCATCAAGTCAAGTTGGTTCTGAGTCATAGCGACCCTGCAAAAGGTATCCTTGGAGCAGCTGCTGGGTTTGAACTCCTGACCTTGTGGTTCACAGTCCTATAGCATCACACCAGGAAGTATGCAAAGTCAAATGGACCAATAAGACTGAAAACAGAGCTATAGATGTACCTGCAATAACAACGACCAAAAAAACCCACAAAGTAAAAAAAGAATAGAAATGTAGTTACAGAAGTACCAACTGGAGAGAAAATCAGTCAACTTTCAAGAAAACAAAAAACCCATGAGGTAAATTGTTGCAGACCGTGTAAGACTAGTCAGAGGTTCGAGGCCCTCTAGGGCTGAGTGTAACAAATGAGGCCACTGGCAGTTAATGGAAAATTGCTTTCATCTTAATATTCAGGTATATATATTAAATTAATACACTGGAGCCTTTGAAAATCCACAGATAAATGTGATATTTTCCTAAAGCCGAG
>NW_006409176.1:153521-155129 GCF_000296735.1 Chrysochloris asiatica
GCCTGCCCACCAGTGATGTATCCACCCTGGCTTTGGGGTGCCTCATTGTCTCCCTTCTTCTGTTTGTCTGTGTATTCTTTCGCTATCCCTATCGCCGCTGGATCTCCCCTCCTCGTGAACCAAACACTCGTGACAACTATGTCGAGGGAAAACCCCGACAGTAAATAAACAAAAATAAAACCTAACAGTAAGACTAAAACCTAGACCAAGTCTGACTCCTAGTCCTAGGCCAATCCTTACCACTAACACTAACCCTAGTCCTAACCCTAACCCTAACACTCAACGGGGACGTAGGCCTAGCTTACAACTAACCACAGTCCAACCCTAATTAATCTTCTCGCTATACCCATCTCTCAAAACAGCAAAAGGATACTCAAGTGACATATTGTGTTAGGCAAATAAGCTTGAAAAGACCTCTGTGATGTGTTCAAAATCAGACCTGTTGGGATGAGACTAAGGTGTTTTTATTACAAGTCACGGCATTTTCTATGACCCCCTATAGATGTGGAACCTAGCCGATGAATAAATAAGGCAGACAGGAGAAATGGGTTTGTTCAATTACGGGGTTGGTGAAGAATATTGATTATACCATTGTCCATGACCATGAGCCAAGAGCCATTTGGATACCTCTATCATCATTTCCCATGTGGTACAAAATCATCGACTTAAATATTAGCCTATGAAATTTGGTCAAATATTTAATTAACTCACCCCCTAATGTGGAGTCCTGGTGCGATGCTAGCAAATAAAGTACTGGACCACAAGGTTGGTTTGAACTGCAAGGTCGGCAGTTCAAATCCACCAGCCGCTCCTCGGAAACCATATACAGCATCACACTGAGTCAGAACCAACTTGACCAACTTAACAGCCCACAGTTTGGCAATTTCCTGCCAGTGTAGTTTTACAGTCAGTTTTTAATTACCTTCAACAAAATTTTACTTGCATGTGATATTAATGATATTGTTTGACGCTGTCTGCATTCCATTGGATCACCTCTCTTTGGAATGGGCACACAAATGGATCTCTTGCAGTCAGTTGGTCAGATAGCTGTCTTCCAAATTTCTTGGCATGGATGAGTGCGTGCCTCCAGTACTGCCAAGGTGTACTTGCCCCAAGCCATGGTATTTTCAATCACTTCATATGTATGTGAAAGCTGGACAGTGAATAAGGAAGACCGGTAGAAGAATTGATGCCTTTGAGTTATGGTGTTGGAGGAGAATATTGAAAATGCCATGGGCTGCCAAAAGAACCAACAGATCTGTGTTCGAAGCAGTGCAGCCAGAGTGCGCGTTGGAGCCCATGATGGCCAGACTTCGTCTCTCATACTTCGGACAAATTGTCAGGAGGGACCAGTCACTGGAAAAGGATATCATGTTTGGTAAGGTAGAGGGTCAGAGTAAAAGAGGAAGACCCCCAGAGAGAGATGGATTAGCACAGTGGCAGCTTCAATGGGCTCAAGCGTGGCAACAATTGTGAGGTTGGCCTAGGACCGAGCATTGTTTCATTCAGTTATACATATGGTTGCTATGAGTTGGTACCTACTCCATGGCACCTAACAACAACAACAATAGTGCACCTGTGACTTCTTCCTTCAGAATCATTGGCTCT
>NW_006409176.1:156255-157430 GCF_000296735.1 Chrysochloris asiatica
ACTTCCCCCCATCGGTGATGTGTGTGGTCACCAATCAGAGCGTGTATTTCCGTTGAGTCTTAGTCTTGGAAGGGGGTTTGCGTTGAGAGGACCTGGCCACTTGCCTTGATGTTTTCTAGGGAAGCGATTTGTTTCTTCTTGTAGTAACAGCCCATCTGCCTCCATTTTCCCTGCAGGTCTTTCTTTCAAGAGGTATCTTTTATTCTTCTATCTGCTCCAGGCTGGTCTGCTCATCCTTTCAAGTGGAAATTTCTCCTTCCATCTTCTTTTGATGTTTTCTGCATCATTCAATATTTTGCCCAGAGAATCCTTCAAAACCGCAAGTTCCCTCAGCTTGAGAAATGCTGAGCACGTTCTTCCTTCCTTTTGGTTTTCAGAAGTTAAAAAAGGAAAAAGCCTTGATTCTGCTGGCATCTAGTGGTCAGACCTTGTCAGTGCAACTGAACTTTTTGGCCCTTTCTCTTCATTTCTCTGGTAGTGTAGTGGTTAGGAATCAGGCTTCGCAGGAGAAAGATGAGACTTTATGCTCCCATAAAGATTTACAGCCTCGGAAACCCTGTTCATGGTCACTATGGGTCGGAACCGACTCGACGGCACTTAACAACAACAATAACAACTTCATCTCTTCAAGTCCTGGTGTGGCGCTGTGGGCTAATGTGCCAAACTGCAAAGTCCTTTGAACTGCAATCGGTGGTTCAAGCTCACAGCTGCTCCTCAGAAACTCTATACAGGGTCTCTCTGGGTTGGAACCGATCCCATGGCACTTGACAACAACAACTTCCATCTCTCGGGGCACTTGTTCATGCTGTTAGATGCCATCGAGAAGGTACTGACCCAAAGCGACCTTATACACAGCAGAATGAAACACTGTTCAATCCTGGGTCAACCTCACTACTGTTACCACGCTTGAGTCCATAGATGCTGACATTTGGCCAATCCATCTCGCTGGGGGTCTTGCTGTTCTTCTCTGACCCTCCACCCTACCAAACATGATATCCTTCTCCAACGACTGGTCCCTCCTGACAATATGTCCGAATTATGAGAGACCAAGTTTGGCCATCCTGGCCTCCAAGGAGCAGTCTGGCTGCACTTCTTTCAACATGGATCTATTGGTTCTTCTGGCAGCCCATGGCACTTTCAATATTCTCCTCCAACACCATAACTCAAATGCATCA
>NW_006409176.1:190074-193980 GCF_000296735.1 Chrysochloris asiatica
ATATATTTTGGTGTTTTGTTGAAGATCAGTTGGCTGTATGTAGATGCGTTGATTTCTGGATTCTCGATTCTGTTCCATTGATCTATGTACCTTTCGTTGTACCAGTACCAAGCTGTTTTGGCCATGGAACTAGGTTCCCTCTTGAAAGCTTGTAAGCCAGTCACTTCTTCCCTTTGTAACCGCCCTCCCCTCCCATTTTGGGTAGCCAATATGTGTTGGTAGTTTTTGAGACAAGATGCTGTCATTGAGAAAATGAATGGCGTCAGTGAAGAACAAAGGGGATCGTTGTTCCCTAGAGCAGATCTAGTGAGACAACAGAACCTGGTGTTAGGTACCTGTGGACTCTCATGTCCCAGGAATGGCAGCCTCACCTTTTGTTCTTAGACATGTTGGAGTCTGTGCTGCTTCGCTGACCTAGAATGTGTGGGATGTTTTAGGATACAGTGATCATTGAAGATGTGGCTGTGGTCTTCACCCACGAAGAATGGGATTTGCTGGATCCTACTCAGAGGAAACTCTACAGAGATGTGATGATGGAAACCTTGAGAAACCTGGCTTCAGTCGGTATGAATGGCATTTTCCTTTTTTTTTTATTTAGTGAACAAAAATATTTTACTCATCAACTGTGCTTGCTTATATGGAATGAGCAATGGGAACACCCTGTAAAATAAAAGGCATGGTCCCCTTCTATATAGAACTCATGTATCCAGGATTCCCCTAATACAAAGCTCTGAGCGCTGAACTCAGCTTTCATTTCTCTTGTGAATAAAATAAGACTTGGGCCTCTCTAAGTATCATCAGCATAGCATTGACTTCAGGGGACACTTTCATGCACTGAGATACTTGTCCTGTGGGTGCCTTTCTGAGAGTTTTATTGGGTTTCTGGCAAGTTTGATGTCATGGTTTTGATGCATATAAACTCACATCTGTCAATCATCAGAGCTTCTAGAGAACAGAGTACTATCTTGGTGACAAGGAATCTTTCATTGGTCATCAAGGTCATCCTTGCGATGTACATTTCTCCATAAGCCCCATGTTCTTGTGAACTGCCATCACATTGATTTCAATGCTTAGGGAACGTGTGTACATTTTCCTCGATGCAACTGGGGGATTTATCCTACAACACCACACTGGGACTCCTGAGCTCTGTGGTAGCTCTACCCATTTGTTTTCTCAGAGAAGCTAAGGAAAAAATCTGAGGAGACTGGAAGTCACAGTCACTGAGGCCCATGTGTCAGGAAGCCCGAGGAAATGTAATTTTAGCCCGTAAATGAAGGAAAACAGTTAGCTTCAAAAAGCTTATTTTGGTTTGCAGACACAACTTCCCAGATACCTGAACTTATTCTGTTGATTTTAGTTGTCTTTTAGCACCTGAGGACACGGAGACCCTTTCCCTTTGTAACATTACAGGTGTGGTATGTCTAATTCCTTTCTACTTACCTCTCCTAATGATACCTGTGTATGTTACTGTCCCTCTCCATTCTGATACAAGTATTTCCTAGTAAATTGCATTTTAAGACTTGTCAAAGTGCTGCAATAGCAAAATGGGGCTGAGTCTTTTTTACTAGGAACCTCTGTTTCCTCTAATCATTCCCATTTGATTCTAATTATGGACTTTAACCTGAATGATTGGATCAGTGGCTGGAAACATTAATGATGGAGAAAAGTTACCCAGTGAGCATTTAATCATATATTTGAAGAGTAACACCTAGTTGTTATGCATCGCAGGTGCAATCAAGAAATCACATGTCTGGAAGGATCATCTGGACAACCAGGGGAGACATTTGAGGTGAGTGTGATTCAAACAACAGAAATTAGTGCCTCACAAAATCTCAGGAGGTGTCATAACATCAAAATACACTGAAATGCGGGGGCTCCAAATAGTTCATGGAGAACTCCATCATCTTTCAATTGCATCATTCTGTGAACAATTTTGATTGAGTAATTGCTGGACAACGAAGGTTGCATATGCATTTCCCAACAGTCAAATCTCTTTCCATTTAAATTTTGAGTCAATTAAGAAACTGTCAGTAGTGTGCCATTCAGATATGGTGGCAGGCTGCGCAGTTCTAAATTTTTGTTGATTTCCAGAGCCCTACAACATTATCCGGTCTGTTATGTAAGACACTTGGTATCCATGCAGGTGTTTGGTGTTGCAGGAGTGTGTAGCGTGACACGTTCATATTGGTGGTTTGCTCACCATCCTTGAATGCAGTACCAGTGATTGTTTCTTCATCAAATCAAATTCTATTAAGCAACAGTTTTGATTGCTTTACAATCTGGACACTTCTCTCATTTATGTTGGAAACTGCTGAGTCGTTCCAAAGTGGTTGAATCCCTGAAGCCGACTGATGTACATGTGTTGTGTTTGCCAAGTCAGTTCTGACTTTTAGCAACCCTTTGTTGACGTTCCAAGGAGTAGGTGTTATTCCATGCCATGATGTCGTTCTACTTTGTGGTTCAAATCTAGCTTGCCACCTAGTGTTAATCCTTCATCAGGACCTATGTGTATATGTGCATGTGTATAATCCTGGTTGTAAAACTATGGGTTCCGTGAAAATTCACATAAGAACGTTTTCGTATTAGCGAAATGTTTAAAGCATATTTTACTTGGACACAATGATCAGGAAGTCTTGCACATTCACAGAAGTGGTAGTCGTTGTCCTACATGAATCTTGAGACACTTCAGGAAACAGACATGTACGTTCACTGTGTTTGGTAATGCTGTCATGCGACAACATTTGTTTCTAACATGATAACTGACTTATTTTTTTCTTGTCTCCTTGTTGAATATGGAGTAGTTTGCAGAGTACACCATTGGTTTACATTTACACTATCTGTTTTTAACAGAATTGGTGTAATCGAGAACCTGGGTGAATGTTCTGAGAGCAACCAGTGTGGGGAAACCAGCAACCCGATTCCTGGTTTTTCTGTGCAGCAAATAGATCCCACAGAAGTAGAGCCTTTTGAATGCTGTGAGTATGGAGAAGCCTTCCTGGATCATTCTCTAGAGAGCAATCATAGTAGAGCTCACACTGGAAGCAGTACCTCTCAGTGTCCAGACTGTGGGGATGACTGCAAGTGTCCTTCTTACCTGACCACTTCAGTGAGCACTCATGGTGGGAAAAATACTCATAAATGCAAGAAAAGTGGAGACAGGCCGCATGAATATATGGAGTGTGGGAAAGTCTCTGGTGAGGCGTCACTCCTCCCTGGACTTGTAGGAACTCACAGTGCACAGAGGCCATTTGAATGTAAAGAGTGTGGGAAATCCTTTAGGGATTCCTCACAGCAGATTCGACATTTGCAAACTCACAGTGGAGATAGGCTCTATGAATGTACTCAATGTAGGAAAGCCTATAGCTGCCCCTCAAGGCTCATGAGACATAAAACAGTCCACAGTGCAAAGAGGGCTTATGAATATAAGGAGTGTGTGAACACTTTTATGGATTACTCAGAACTGACTACACATAAAAGAATTGACAGCGGAGAGAAGCCTTATGAATGTAAGCAATATGGGAAAGCCTTCAGACTTTCCTCAGAGTGCAGGAGACACATGCGAACCCACAGTGGAGAGAGGCCCTATGAATGTAAGGAGTGTGGGAAAGGCTTTCTAACACCCTCAAACCTCAGAACACATACAATAATCCATAGTGGAGAGAGGCCCTATGAATGTAAGGAGTGTGGGAAAGGATTTAAAAGCACCTCATACCTTAGAATACATAGAAGAATCCACAGTGCAGAGAAGTCCTATGAATGTAAGGAATGTGGGAAAGCATTTAGAACAACTTCACAACTTACAACACATAGTGGAATCCACAGTGCGGAGAGGCCCTATGAATGTAAGGAGTGTGGGAAAGGCTTTCTAACACCCTCAAGCCTCAGAACTCATACAATAATCCACAG
>NW_006409176.1:194265-195797 GCF_000296735.1 Chrysochloris asiatica
CACATCTTACAGCACATAGAAGAATCCACAGTGCAGAGAAGTCCTATGAATGTAGTGAGTGTGGGAAAGAGTTTAGAACAACTTCACAACTTAAAACACATAGAGGAATCCACAGTGCGGAGAGGCCCTATGAATGTAAGGAGTGTGGGAAAGGCTTTCTAACACCGTCACGCCTCCGAACCCATACAATAATCCATAGTGGAGAGAGGCCCTATAAATGTAAAGAATGTGGAAAAGCCTTTAGAATAACCGCACATCTTACAGAACATACACTAATCCACAGTGGAGAGAAGCCTTATGAGTGTAAGGAGTGTGGGAAAGCCTTTAGCAGAACCTCACACCTTAAAACACATAGAATAATCCACAGTGCAGAGAGACCCTATGAATGTAAGGAGTGTGGGAAAGGCTATCTAACACTCTCAAACCTCAGAAGACATACAAGAATCCACAGTGGAGAGAGGCCCTATGAATGTAAAGAATGTGGAAAAGCCTTTGACACAACCTCACATCTTACAGCACATAAAATAATCCACAGTGGAGAGAAGCCTTATGAATGTAAGCAGTGTGGGAAAACCTTTAAAAGCACCTCACACCTTAAAATACATAGAAAAATCCACAGTGCAGACAGGCCCTATGAATGTAAGGAGTGTGGCAAAGCATTTAGAACAACTTCACACCTTACAACACATAGAAGAATCCACAGTGCGGAGAGGCCGTATGAATGTAAACAGTGTGGGAAAGCCTTTAGAAGAACTGCACACCTTAGCAAACATAGAAGAATCCACAGTGGAGAGAGGCCTTATGAGTGTCCGGAGTGTGGGAAAGCCTTTATTCAGGCCTCAAGCCTCACACAACATAGAAGAATCCACAGTGGAGAGAGGCCTTATGAGTGGAAAGAATGTGGAAAAATCATTACTTGTGCCTCTTCCCTCAGTATACATAAGCGAATTCATAGTGGAGAGTGACCTTAAGAATGTAAGTAGTGTGGGAAAGCCTTTACAAGAGCCTCAGCCCTTACAGTACATAGAAGAATCCACAGTGGAGAGAGGCTCTGTGAATGTGAGGAGTGTGGGAAAGCCTTTTAGGACAGCGGCACACCTTAGCCGACATAGAAGAATCCATAGTGGAGAGAGGCCTTATGAGTGGAAAAAATGTGGAAAAACATTTACTTGTTCCTCTTCCCTCAGTATACATAAGTGAATTCATAGTGCAGAGAGACCTTAAGAATGTAAGCAGGGTGGGAAAGCCGTTACAACAGCCTTAGCCCTGACTGTACACAGAAGAATCCACAGTGGTGTGAGACCTTATGAGTATAAGGAATCAGGGGAAAGGTTTACCCATTTCTCAACTTTCAGATCACATAGAAATATCCACAGTGGAGAAAAACCCTATGAAAGTAAGGAATGTGATAGTGGTGGTGGTTATGTACTGTGGAGTCGGTTCCGACTTAGAGGGATCCTGTACAGGGTTTCCGAGGCTGGGAATCTTTATGGGAGCAGAAAGCCTCATCATGTGGGGAAATGTTAAATCAT
>NW_006409176.1:197907-199173 GCF_000296735.1 Chrysochloris asiatica
TATGTGTACTAATTGGAATTCTATAAGAAATATGTTCGCGAACGTGCAAGGTCCCTATGGGGAGGAGCTGACTCGAAGGCGCTTACCAGCATACATATCTATGGTGGTGGTGGTGTGCTGTGCAGTGGGTTCCAACTCCTAGCGACCCTATATAAGGTTTCTGAGGCTGTAAATATTTATGGGAGCGGAACCCTCATTATTCTCTTATGGAACAGCTGATAGTTTCTTACTGCTGACCTTGAGGTTAGCAGCCCGATTTGTAACCACTCGGATAACAGAGCTCCCTATACATATCTATGTTGTTGTTAAGTGCCTTCGAGTCAGTTCTGACACATAGCAACCCTGGATAGGGTCTTGGAGGAGCAGTTGGTGAGCTTCAACTGCCAACCTTGCAGTTCAAATGGCTTTGCAGTCTGACGCATTAACCCACAGTGCCACACCAAGACTCCATACATATCTGTATGTATTAACAATACATATACTGACGTCTTTGTGCTTAAATTCTTTAAAGATTCTTTGTGCAGCAGATTTGTCTTACTCAATAAATTGTCTGATATCTTGAGTGCTCCTTCCATGAAGATGTACAGCTTCAGAAATGCCCTGGGACAGTTCCACTCTCTGCAATGGCGCTGCTACGATTCACAATCGGCTCGATGGCAGAGGGTTTTCTGAGTGGGTTCTCAGATATGAATTCCTCCTCCAATGGACCAGAATGTTCTTCCTGTTGGAGGCTGTGGTCAACTGGTTCCCAGGGTACTGTGTCTGTCCTTCAAAGCTTTGGTCTGTGGACTCATGGCCGGCATAGGGACTGAGTTTTCTCCAGTACAGACAGAGAGAGAACTTGATGAGGGAA
The DNA here is from genome assembly GCF_000296735.1 of Chrysochloris asiatica. Taxonomy (NCBI): domain Eukaryota; kingdom Metazoa; phylum Chordata; class Mammalia; order Afrosoricida; family Chrysochloridae; genus Chrysochloris; species Chrysochloris asiatica. The sequence goes on from NW_006409176.1 coordinate 198,761, forward strand.
CAATTCTGCCCTGGGTATCTGGATAACCCATAGAGTTTGTGCTCAACTGCTAATGTCGCTGTGGGAGGTTCAAATCTCCCCAGCAGGACCGTGTATGAAAGGACTGGAGATCTGTTTCTAAAAAATTACAATCACAGTGTTAGAAAACCCTGTCTGCACAGCATAGTGTAGTTATGAGTCTGAATCGATTATACCGAAACCACACAGAGCACAGAAACCTAGACGATGGAGGTCTGATCCTACCCTGCTGTTCCAAAGAAGAAAGTCCTGGTGTTTAGATTCTGTAAAGATGACCCAAAAACCCAACAGAGGGCACTTCAACTCAGGCCAACATGGCTCATTGTGAATCCTAGTAAACTCCAGGTTTCTAAAAATAACAGTGATCTAAATGGTGGCAGTTTGGTCCTACCCAG
>NW_006409176.1:233530-240937 GCF_000296735.1 Chrysochloris asiatica
GACACGGAGACCCTTTGCCTTTGTAACGTTACATGTGTGGTATGTCTAATTCCTTTCTACTTAGCTCTCCTAATGATACCGGTGTATGTTACTGTCCCTCTCCATCCTGATAGAAGTATTTCCTAGTAAATTGCATTTTAACACTTGTCAAAGTCCTGGAATAGCAAAATGGGGTTGAGTCTTTTTTACTAGGAACCTCTGTTTCCTCTAATCATTTCCATTCGATTCTAATTGTGGACTTTAACCTGAATGATTGGATCAGTGGCTGAAACCATTAATGATGGAGAAAAATTACCCAGTGAGCATTTAATCATATGCTATTTGAAGAGTAACACCTGGTTATTATGCATCGCAGGTGCAATCAAGAAATCACATGTCTGGAAGGATCATCTTGACAACCAGGGGAGAAATTTGAGGTGAGTGTGATTCAGACAACAGAAATTAGTGCTTCACAAAATCTCAGAAGGTGTCATAACATCAAAATACACTGAAATGAGGGGGCTCCAAATAGTTCATGGAGAACTCCATCGTCTTTCAATTGCATCATTCTGTGAACAATTTTGATTGAGTAATTGCTGGACAAACGAAGGTTGCATATGCATTTCCCAACAGTCAAATCTCTTGCCTTTTAAATTGTGAGTCAATTAAGAAACTGTCAGTAGTGTGCCATTCAGATATGGTGGCAGGCTGCACAGCTCTAAGTGTTTGCTGATCTCCAAAGTCCTATGACATATCTGGTCTGTGATGTAGGACTCTTGGTATCCTTGCAGGTGTTTGGTGTTGCAGGAGTGTGTAGAGCGACATGTTTATATTGGTGGTTTGATCACCATCCTTGACTGCGGTACCAGTGATTGTTTCTTCATCTAATCAAATTCTATTAAACAACAGTTTTGATTGCTATACAATCTGGACACTTTACTCATTTATGTTGGAATTTGCTGAGTTGTTCCAAAGTGGTTTGAATCCCTGAAGCCAACTGATGTATATGTGTTGTATTTCCCAAGTCAGTTGTGACTTTTAGCAACCCTTTGTTGACTTTCCAAGGAGCAGCTGTTGTTACATGCCATGAAGTCGTTCCACTTTATGGTTCAAATCTAGCATGCCGCCTAGTGTTAATCCTTCATCAGGACCCATGTATATATGTATATGTGTATATTTCTGGTTGTAAAGCGATGAGTGCCGTGAAAATTCATGTAAGAACATTTTCGTAAGTATTAGCGAAATGTTTCGAGCATATTTCACTTGGATACAATGAACAGGAAGTCTTACACATTGACGGACATGGTAGTTGTTGTCCTAGATGAATCTTGAGACAATTCAGGAAAAAGACATGCATGTTCACTGTGTTCGGTAATGCTGTCATGCGACAACATTTGTTTCCAACACGATAACTGACTTTTTTTTTTCTTGTCTCCTTGTTGAAAATGGAGTAGTTTGCAGAGGACACCATTGGTTTACATTTACACTACCTGTTTTTAACAGAATTGGTGCAATCAAGAACCTGGGTGAACGTTGTGAACACAACCAGTGTGGGGAAACCTCCAGCCCGATTCCTGGTCTTTCTGTGCACCAAGTAGATTCCACAGAAGTAGATCCTTTTGAATGCTGTGAGTATGGAGGAGCCTTCCTGGATCATTCCCTAGAGAACAATCATAGTAGAGCTCACACTGGAAGCAGTATCTGTCAGTATCCGGACTGTGGAGAAGATTACAGGTGTCCTTCTCATCTGACCATGCCTGTGAGCACTCATGGTGGGAAAAATACTCATAAATATAAGATAAGTGGAGACAGACTGCATGACTATATGGAGTGTGGGAATGTCTCTGGTGAGGCGTCACTCCTCCCTGGACTTGTAGGAACTCACAGTGTACAGAGGCCATTTGAATGTGAAGAGTGTGGGAAATCCTTTACGGATTCCTCACAGCAGAGTCAACATTTGCAAACTCACAGTGGAGACAGGCTCTATGAATGTAATCAATGTGGGAAAGCCTTTCGCCGCACCTCAAGGCTCACGAGACATAAAACAGTCCACAGTGCAAAGAGGGCTTATGAATGTAAGAAGTGTGGGAACACTTTTATGGATTCCTCAGAACTGACTGCACATAAAAGAATCCATAGCGGAGAGAAGCCTTATGAATGTAAGCAATGTGGGAAAACCTGTAGACTGTCCTCACAGTGCAGGAGACACATGCGGACCCACAGTGGAGAGAGGCCCTATAAATGTAAGAAATGTGGGAAAGCCTTTGTTAATGTCTCAGGCCTCATAGTACATAGAACAATTCACAGCGGAGAGAAGCCTTACGAATGTAAGCAATGCGGGAAAGCCTTCAGATTTTCCTCAGAGTGCAGGAGACACATGGGAACCCACAGTGGAGAGAAGCCCTATGAATGTAAACAATGTGGAAAAGCCTTTAGAATAACCGCACATCTTACAGCACATAGAATAATCCACAGTGGAGAGAAGCCTTATGAATGTAAGGAGTGTGGGAAAGCCTTTAGCAGAATCTCACACCTTAAAACACATAGAAGAATCCACAGTGCGGAGAGGCCCTATAAATGTAAGGAGTGTGGGAAAGGCTTTCTAACACCCTCAAGGCTTAGAACACATACAATAATCCATAGTGGAGAGAGGCCTTATGAATGTAAAGAATGTGGAAAAGCCTTTAGAACAGCCGCACATCTTACAGCACATAGAATAAGCCACAGTGGAGAGAAGCCTTATGAATGTAAGGAGTGTGGGAAAGCCTTTAGAACAACTACACATCTTAAATCACATAGAGGAATCCACAGTGCGGAGAGGCCCTATGAATGTAAGGATTGTGGAAAAGTCTTTAGAACAACTACACATCTTAAATCACATAGAATAATCCACAGTGTAAAGAAGCCTTATGAATGTAAGACGTGTGGGAAAGCCTTTAAAACCACCTCATACCTTAGAATACATAGAAGAATCCACAGTGCAGAGAAGTCCTATGAATGTAAGGAGTGTGGGAAAGCCTTTAGAACAGCTTCACAACTTACAGCACATAGAGGAATCCACAGTGTGGAGAGGCCCTATGAATGTTTAGAGTGTGGGAAAGCCTTTAGAACAACTTCACAACTTAGCAGACATAAAAGAATCCACTGTGGAGAGAGGCCCTATGAATGTACGGAGTGTGGGAAAGCCTTTAGAAGAACCTCACATCTTACAGCACATAGAAGAATCCACAGTGGAGAGAGGCCCTATGAATGTACAGAGTGTGGGAAAGCCTTTAGTCAGGCCTCAAGCCTCACACAACATAGAAGAATCCACAGTGGCGAGAGGCCCTATGAATGTACACAGTGTGGGAAAGCCTTTAGTCAGGCTTCAAGCCTCACACAACATAGAAGAATCCACAGTGGAGAGAGGCCCTATGAATGTAAGGATTGTGGAAAAGACTTTAGAATAACCGCACATCTTACAGCACATAGAATAATCCACAGTGGAGATAAGCCTTAGGAATGTAAAGAATATGGAAAAACTTTACTTGTGACTCTTCCCTCAGTATACATAAGCGAATTCATAGTGGAGAGAGACCTTAAGAATATAAATAGTGTGGGAAAGCCATTACAAGAGCCTCAGCCCTTACTGTACATAGAAGAATCCACAGTGGTGAGACCCTATGAGTATAAGGAATCGGGAAAGGTTTACCCATTTCTCAACTTTCAGATCACATAGAAATATCCACAGTGGAGAAAGACCCTATGAAAGTAAGGAATGTGATGGTGGTGGTGGTTATGTGCTGTGGAGTTGGTTCTGACTTATAGGGATCCTGTACAGGGGTTCCGAGGCTGGAAATCTTTATGGGAGCAGAAAGCCTCATGTGGGGAAATGTTAAATCATCACTTAATTCTCCTTTCACATAAAGAGTACACAGTGGAGGGAAACCATATGAATGTAAGGAGTGTGGGAAAGCCTTCAGATTTGTCTCACAATACAGTACATAAAAGTGATTCCATAATGGAGAGAGGCCCTATGAATGTCAGGAGTGTAAGAAAGCATTTAATCAGACCTCACACCTCACTGTCCATAAAAGGATTCAGAGATAAAAGACTTCTGTATGTCCAATTTTGATATTTCTTCCATAGTGCTACTGTGAAGTGAGCAAAATTCAAAATACTGCGCTTAATGTGAGCAAAATTCTCACAGAAACATGTCAGCTTCATTGTAACTGCAGGGATATATCCTCATCAATGTTTGTTATATTGTCATTCCATGATTAATTGTACCTCTCTTTAAATCTTTGGTTACTATAGTAAAGTCTCAGGAAATAGCCTTCAGCAAATGTGGTTTTCTATTTTCTAATGATTTGGTTGATGTTATATTGTGCAAACTTTATTACATTGATGTTGTATTGCATTTAAGAGTGTTTAGTTTTCATACATTTTCTTCAGTTCTGTCATATTTAGAGTTCATTGTTCTTAACTTTTATACTTAGTATCTCATAGGGTGATACTTTGAGACAGCAGATATTCTGATTTCCATAATACTTTGGCTTTCTGTTCATTCAGTCAAGTCTGCTCCAACTCATAATGACTCTGTATCAGGTTTTTGAGGCTCTAGATCTCTGCAGGACCAGAAGGCCTCATCTTTCTCCTGCAGAGCAGCTGGTGGACTTGAATTGTGAACCTGTAGCTCCCGGTCCACTGCTTTTCCACAGTGAACAATAACATGTTTGGTAAGATGGAATATCAGAGATAAAGGGGAAGACCCCCAACGTGATGGATTGACTTAGTGGTAACATCGATGGACTCAAGTGTGACAACAGTAGTGAGGTTGGCCCTGGATCTGGCAGTGTTTCATTCCGCTGTGCATAAGGTCGCTATGAGTCAGTACCTACTCGATGGCTCCTAACAACAACAACAAACCCACAGATAATTACAACCTGAGATAATGATTACTGTGGTGTTTCCCAAATTTTGTGTTCCAGTCAGTTCTATGTGTACTAATTGGAATTCTGTAAGAAATACATTGGTGAATGTGGCAAGGTCCCTATGGGGAGGAGCTGACTCGAAGGTGCTTACCAGCATACATATCTATGGTGGTGGTGGTGTGCTGTGCAGTGGGTTCCAACTCCTAGCGACCCTCTGTAAGGTTTCTGAGGCTGTAAACATTTATGGGAGCAGAACCCTCATTTTTCTCTTATGGAACACCTGGTAGTTTCAAACTACTGACCTTGAGGTTAGCAGCCCGATTCGTAACCCCTCAGATACCAGAGCTCCCTATACATATCTATGTTGTTGTTAAGTGCCGTAGAGTTAGTTCAGACCCATAGCGACCCTGGATAGAGTTTCCGAGAAGCAGCCAACCTTACAGTTCAAATGGCTTTGCAGTCTGACGCATTAACCCACAGCGCCACACCAGGACTCCATACATATCTGTATATATTAACAATACATATATTGACGTTTTTGCTCTTAAATTCTTTAAAGAGTCTTTGTGCAGCAAATTTGTTTTACTCAATAAATTGTCTGATATCTTGAGTGCTCCTTCCATGAAGACGTACAGCCTCAAAAATGTCCAAGGACAGTTCCACTCTGTATTGGCACTGCCACGATTTACAACCGACTAGACACAAGTGGGTTTTCTGGGTGGGTTCTCAGATACGAATTCCTCCTCCAGTGGACCAGAATGTTCTTCCTGTTGGAGGCTGTGGTCAGCTGGTTCCCTGGGTAGTGTGTCTGTCCTTCAAAGCTTTGGTCTGCGGGCTCATGACAGACCACAGAGACTGAGTTTTCTGCAGTACAGACAGAGGACCTGATGAGGAGAGGATTCTGCCTTGGGTATCCCATACAGTTTGTGCCCAACTGCTAATGTCGCTATGGGAGATTGGAATCTCCCCAGTAGGACTGTGTATGAAAGGAATGGAGATCTGTTTGTAAAAAATACAATCACAGTGTTTGAAAAACCCTGTCTGCACAGCATAGTGTTGTTATGAGTCTGAATCGATTATACAGAAACCACACAGAGCACAGAAACCTAGAGGATGGAGGTCTAATCCTACCATGCTGTACCAAAGAAGAAGGACCTGATGTTTAGATTCTGTAAAGATACCCAGAAACCCAACAGAGAGGGCACTTCAACTCAGGACAACATGGGTCATTGTAAATCCTAGTAAACTCCAGGTTTCTACAAATGACAGTGATGTAAATGGTGGTGGTTTAGTCCTACCCATGGGCTGAGTGGGAGAAAGGGCAGGCAGTATGTAAAGATGACAACCTTGAAAAAACTGGACCACAGTTCTCTGACACACCTGAGGGCACCATGAGTAGAATTTATGAAAATTCTTCCACTGAGAACCCTGTGGGCACAGTTCTGCTCTGACACACCCGGGGACACCATGAGTGGGATCTACTTATGAAAAATCATCCGCTGAGAACACTGGAGCACAGTTCTACTCTGACACACACGGAGGCACCATGAGTGGGATCTATTTATGAAAAATCATCCACTGAGAACCCTGTGGAGCACAGTTCTACTCTGATATACACGGGGCACCACGAGTGGTATCTACTTATGAAAAAATCATCCACTGAAAGCCCTGTGGGGCATAGTTTTACTCTGACACACACATGGCACCATGAGTGGGATCTACTTATGAAACATCATCCACTGAGAACACTGTGGGACACAGTTCTACTCTGACACACACAGGGAAGCCATGAATCTCTGTCCATAGACAGCAGTTGGCTTGGTGATGGTGGGGTTGGCTGGTGGTGAGGCTGAGGGAATTAGGATTAGGGTTAGGTGAGGGAAGCAGGTGAGAGACAGCCTTTTCTGTCTTTGTGTTTGGAAGCGTTCACAGTTGCAATTTTGTTCATTAATTTTTTAAAACTATTCCCATCCAATCAAAAATATTTTGAACAACAGCTTTTAAGTGGGTGTATCTTCCAAAGTGAAGATCGTTTTCAGCTTGTGAACAAATTGAAAAACAATTTAATAGTCAAGAAAGCACTTTATAGTAACTGCACTCAAAGATGAACTTAATTTTGAAACTCTAGATAAACACCAAGGGATGATAAAAGGAAAACTAGGACTAGAACCAGGAAGTTATCTCTGCTCCTTCGCTACTCCCCAGAATAGTCCATTGTCTTTATGTAAAAATATAAAACAGAACAAAAAACCAGTTTGCATCCATCAAGTCAATCCCATTTTGGCTGCCTTCTGGGTTTCTGGTTTTTGCTTCAACTTCTTGCCCTGTGCCCTATGCTGAAACTAGAAATACAGAATTGAATTTCTGGGTTTCCCCTATTTTTGTGTGTATGTGAAATTATGGTTGATGATATATAGAAGAATGTGGCATCAGATTGGAGAAAGACTCATTAACAACCTAAATATGCAGATGATACAACCTTGCTTGCTGAAGATCAAAGAGCACAGCCTTCAGT
>NW_006409176.1:241406-241920 GCF_000296735.1 Chrysochloris asiatica
GGAATATACAGCACTTTCTACAGGTGATATTCAATGTCATCTATACTTTTCTGTGCCCATGCAATCTTCCTGAGCCTCCTTTTCTGAGTTGTCCTACCCTAAATACATGAACTCACTGCCTCCTAGTCTTCACAGTTGACATAACAAATCGCGATGATGACTGGGATCTCATGTAATAACAAATGCTCAAGGTAGACATTATTCACTCACTTAGCTAAACCATCGTTTGTGTTTTTTGTTTATTTTTCAATGTTTTATTGTTAATTATGTGGTAGTTTACATGGGAGAACATTCATTTTACATTTTTCCTATCCTATATTGTTTCATTGTCATAGTTACAACCCCGTCCATGCATCATCAACCAACCAAAGGGTATACCCTGCAAGCCAGCCCACGCCCCTCCTCCCCAGCATTGTTTTGTTTTAAGAGGACTTCAGGGAATATATTAGGTTTAGGTTTTCACTGCAAAATGAGTAGGATCTACTTATGAAACATCATCCACTGAGAACCCTGT
>NW_006409176.1:242595-248331 GCF_000296735.1 Chrysochloris asiatica
CCACAGTCATACTATGACATATATGGGGTCCCCATGAATTGAGTTGTCCCTGACAACTGGTTTTGTATCTTATATACACTCAAGTATGCACATCCTACTGGTTCATACTGTACCCCAAGGTCTAATCCTAATCAGGCCCCAAGTTTATGAATTCCTCTCTGGGAGGACCCTCACTCTTCAGTTCTCACAGGAAGCTTGTGAACAGAGAAGTGGGATTCTGCCTCTTTTTTTTACATCATCTGCAGACTCAGACTTTTCCAGTCAACCCATAGCAGCTTGATTTCAAAATCAGTGAAAAGTTCAGGGGCATGCTGGGGCAGGTCTGGGACCTCCAGGAGTCCTCTGTCTGGGTCCCCTGTTGTGAGCTCACTGCACTTGAGACTTCTCCAGGTGTCTCTGAGAGCATCAGCAACATTGTCTCTTCGCCCCATCGATTGCCTTTCCTGCCAAAGCATCCCAGTTTACCAGCTTTTTCAGTGCCTCTCTCAGAGCTGGTGGTGTTCTTAGGTGCCGGTAAGTCTGCTCTGATTCATGGAGACTGCATGTACAAAAGAAGTAAACTCTGTCTGCTCACGGATCATCTGCGTTCTTGAGACCATCATTTATTTTTAGCATTTTCCAATCCTAGGTGGTCCGTGTTCTAGCTCTAGATCAGACAGTATCGTGCCTTGATCCATTGAGTTGTTGTTGTTTAATGTACTGAAATGAAAATATACATAACAACACCTATGCCTTCTCAACAATGTTTATAGTCACAATTCAGGGACATTGAAGATGTTCTTTGACTTGGACAACCATTATCACCCTGGTTTCCAAATCAGTCTTCCACCGTGAATATAACCTCAGTGGCTCCTGAGCATTTATAGAAACGTTTCCGTCTCCCTGTCCCTTGGGGAAACACTAGTCAGCTTTCATATCCCAGCCTCTGTCCTCATGACACAGAGAGAGTTGTCTTTAATACATCATAAAGTAAACCAAAATTCTCACAACTGAACCATTAAGCAACATCAGGATAAATAGAGAAAAGAAAGAAGTTGTAAAGGAGTTAAAATAAAAATGAAAAGTTACCTACAAAAGAGAACTAATGAGATCAGGCTGTGATTTCTCAACAGAAACCATGCAGGGAAGAAGACAATGGAATGATGATATATTAAAAAACCCTGAAAGAAATCAATTGCCAATGAAGAATCCTATATCCAGCAAAAACAGTCCATCAAATACGATGGCAGAATTAGGTGACTTTCAGACACACCGAAATCAAAACAAACTGTAAGAACCAGACAACCTCATAAAAAATATTACAGGGAGGTTTTTTTTAACAGAAATCCCCTAACAACAGACAACAACCTGTGCTGGGGGCCAATGAGAGTAGAAGACAGCTTTGATTTACTGCTTGACACAGTCCAGTGAATAGTAGAGTGGTCTGGAAAAACAGATAGCTCTCAAAAGTTGCTTTCTACCTTCTCTATAGAGTATTCTTAATTTTACTTATAAAAATATATAATTTGGCCATATTCACAGCCTTTCACTATGAATTTTACTAACCTTAGGAAAAACTAGCTTAGCAGCAATTGCTTTCAGCCTTGGTGGATTAAATACAAAGAGAAATTGTGTAAATTACTCCCTCTCATAGAAAACCTAAGTAACCGCATTTGTGAGGCCACGAAAGCAAATAGCATATTAAGAGACAAGTTGACCTACCCCCATAGACCTCACCACAATTAATCACTAGCTAGAATTCACAAACCCCACACACAAATGCCTGTGTAAACAAGTAGACAATAACCAACTTGACCAACTTAACAGCCCACAGTTTGGCAATTTCCTTTCAATGTAGTTTTACAGTCATTTAAAAATTATCTTCAGCAAAATTTTACTTGTATGTGATATTAATGACATTGCCTGATGCTGTCTGCATTCCATTGGATCACCTCTCTTTGGAATGAGCACAAATACAGACTTTTTCCAGTCAGTTGGCCAGATAGCTGTCTTCCAAATTTCTTGGCATGGATAAGTGCGTGCCTCCAGTGCCGCCTCACTTTCTTGAAAGATTTCAGTTTGAAGTCCATCAATTGCCAGTGCTTTGTCCTTTGCCAATGAATACTAAGGTGCGCCTAACTCAAGCTATGGTATTTTCAATCACCTCATAAGTATGTAAAAGCTGGACAGTGAATAAGGAAGACTGGTAAAATAATTGATGCTTTTGAGTTATGGTGTTGGAGAATATTGAAAGTGCTATGGGCTGCCAAAACAATAAAGAGATCTGTGTTGGAAGAAGTGCAGCCAGAGTGCTCCTTGGAGGCCAGGATGGCCAGACTTCATCTCTCATACTTCGGACAAATTGTCAGGAGGGACCAGTCACTGGAGAAGGATATCATGTTTGGTAAGGTGGAAGGTCAGAGAAAAAGAGGAAGACCCCTCAGCGAGATGGATTGGCAAAGTGGCAGCTTCAATGGGCTCAAGCGTGGCAACAATTGTGAGGTTGGCACAGGACTGAGCAGTGTTTCGTTCTGTTATACATAGGGTTGCTATGAATTGGTACCAACTCGATGGCACCTAACAACAACAATAGTGCACCTGTGACTTCTTCAAATCATTGGCTCTAGATCATATGCTCCCTCTTGAAATGGTTGAACATAGACTAATTTTGGTGCAGTGACTCTGTGTATTCCTTCCATCTTCTTTTGATGTTTACCACATCATTCAATATTTTGCCCAGAATATCCTTCAAAACCGCAAGTAGAGGTTTGAATTTTTTTCTTCAGTTCCCTCAGCTTGAGAAATGCTGAGCGTGTTCTTCCCTTTTGGTTTTCTTATTCCAAATATTTGCATATTTTCTTATAGTATTTGGCTTTATCTTCTCGAGCTGATTTTTGAAATTTTCTGTTCAGCTCTTGGGCCTCCTCATTTCTTCCATTTGTTTTAGCATCTCTACGCTGGAGAGCAAGTTTCAGAGTATCTTCTGACATCCATTTTGACCTTTTCCTTCTTTCTTGTCTTAATGACTTTTTGCTCTCTTCATGTATGATGTTCTTGATGTCATCCCACAACTCTTCTAGTCTTCGGTCTTTAGTGTTTAATGTATCAAATCTGTTCTTCAGATGATCTCTAAATTCATGTGGGATAAATTCAAGGTCATATTTTGGCTCTCGTGGACTTGTTTTTGTTTTCTTCAGTTTCACTTTGAATTTGCATATGAGTAATTGATGGTCTGTTCCATAGTTGGCCCCTGGCCTTGTTTTCACTGATGATATGGAGCTTTTCCATCTTCTCTTTCCACAGATGTAGTCATTTTGATTTCTATGTGTTCCATCTGGCGAGGTCCATGTGTATAGTAATCTGTTATGCTGACTAAAGAAGATATTTGAAATAAACAAATCATTGGTTTTGCAGAATTCTATCATGCGTTCTCCAGCATCATTTCTATCACCAAGGCCATATTTTGCAACTGTATTCTTACATAACGCTAGAACACTGTGTCAGTGTGACTTTAGTTTTACTGTTATTTTTACTGTATCTCCGTGAATGGGTCATTCATTACTTTGCTTTTAAAACACTTGTTTCAGTAAAAATAAATGGAACTTACTAAGATCCAGGTGTTAGTGTGAATATAAAAGTCCTTGTGAAGTAAGCTAAAATAAAACCAAAATGAAGGGGTTTTCACATGACTTTGTACAATTGACACATAGAAAGGACATATCTTGTTCAATTTAGCTGGACTTTGGAGTTGCCAATAACTAGATCTGGGTCAGTTTTCCTGGCATTTCAGTGTGTCCCACCATGATCATATCTTCTCCAGTCTGAAGATCACATCCTTGAGATGCTTTTGAGTTTCATCCGCGTTGGTGTGGGCAGATGTTCTTGTGAGCGTTGCTGGATGTGGGTGGTTCCGGTGTCATTTTGCTTCTAGTGAGTGTAGCGGCTCATGTGTACACTTTCGGCACTGATGGGGGACAGCTGAGTGCTGAACTTGTGGTCCAGTGAGGTCCTCACTGCCAATGATTCCAGCCCACTTCTCCCCCTGAGACCTGTCTTGCCATTGTCCTGTGACTTTAGTGAAACACACAGAAGAGCAAGTGTTTGCAAAGAAGCACCTTAATCAATCGTGCATGTAACCCACATATATGTTCTCCAAGTCTTCCTGCTAAATCTTTCCTTTCACATTTCCCAACTATGTCTTCCTGGATTATTTTTCAATCAGTGATGATACTCTATGGCAGGGTAGATTCTCTGACTGTATATCAAGATTGATACTGATCATGTTGTACTCTGAAGATCACTGCACAGTATGAGAAAGGCATATAGAAAAATAAAAACTGTAACTACCGTTTTCAAGGGTACTTCTGCTATTACCTACTGGCCTTCAGAACAGCTGGCATCTTCCTACCTCAAACCCTGGAAAACTCTGAGCGTCTTCACTATTTATAGAGATCAGACTAGGTTTTCCTTCCTCGCCATCTGTCAGGAGTCTGAAGAATCAGCCTCAGCTGAATCACTGCCTCTCAATTGCATGCGGAAGACAAGCATTCGGTCAGAAACCGGGTTTGCAAAGCAAAACCACACTTTAACGACAGAATAGGGTCTTTCTATGTGAGTGGAAAAGACCCTGTGGATTATGGATCATGGATTAAGTACAACTTTAATTTACTGGTCCCAGATGTCCTCCCCCAGGGGCAGGTTTGAGGCTGGCCCTCACTGATTGTCTTATTAGAGTAGGGGAGTGCTCATTTTATTGTTAGTAACAGGACACAGATTTGTCAGGAATGGGGTGATACACCTTCTGTTTTCTTTGTGGTTGTCTGTTCCTCTTTCTATTTTGACAGAATAGCTGACTCGCTGTGGTTTTGGGTTCCTTGTTGTTCTCACACCTGATGGTATTTTTTCTACCATGGTCTCAGGCTCTGCTCCCTGTCCCCTTTTCCCTAGATTGTCCCTATTACTGTCAATCATGCAATGGAGAAAGACAGGTGATATGCAAGCCATGACATTCCTGAAACAGAAGCCTAACTAGGACGTAAACAATTCAAGATGGGGAAATATTTGTGAAGTCTGAAGAAACTATGTCTGCCAACAACAGTGAAACTGTTTCAAAGGGTCACATCTGAACTTTGGAGCTTTCTCTGCCCCACAAGCTTATGTTGTCTGACTGAAATCCGCATTTCCCTTCATATTCACCTATGCTTTTCTCCGTAGAGAGAACAAGGACAATCTGGCCAGATTCCAAATGCCAGAGAATCCATTGAACACCAAGATAACAATCAGCGAGATTCCTCTATGTTTCCGCACGGAACCTTTTCTCTGATGCACCAAACCAGTACACGTACCGCAAGCGGAAGTTTGAGTTCTCACTGGACTTTCTTCTACTCCAGTGACTGATACGTGTCTCCTGTCACCCGCAGGTGCCCCGCAGACTCATATTAAGGTCCAAATGCGCTGCTCCCTCTCTCCGCTCTCCCTCGTCTCTTCTTCGCCCTCTTTGGAGACTAAATGTCGGATGTAGGAGGGATGTGGATGTTCTTAGGTCCTCTGATGACGCGGTGTGCGTCCCCGGGTCACGTGGTGTGTGTCCTAACGGAGCAAAGTGCTCTTCTCATTCCGCAGTCAGGGGACCCAGGCCGGTGACTGTGAAATCCCCGTTAAACGGTTACAGTCCTCCCTTATATTCTGGGCTCAGGTTTGGGTTTTCTTGTTGTAACTTAGCCGTTCCCCCTGGGACACGCCCACTGCCTCCGCCCA
>NW_006409176.1:250695-251757 GCF_000296735.1 Chrysochloris asiatica
TACTCACAGGTGATTCTGCCTTCCTCCATGCCCCCTAGCTCTAGGTTCCCTCTTGAAAGCTTGTAAGCCAGTTACTTCTTGCCTTTGTAGTCCCTCCCTCCCCATTTGGGTATCCAATGTCCAAGTTGCCCATCTCTTGTCTACTCTGTGTGTGGAGGGGGTGGGAATGTTTCTTGCTGTAAGGAATAGTCGCCTCTTTTGAGTCACTGCATACATAAGTGTAGGTCAAGTTCATCAGATTGAATCAGCTCAATCTTCTCCCCACCCCGCCTTCTTTCTTCTCCTGGTTGAGCTCTGATCATCCAGTCATCCCTGTCCCTGTCACATGGGTGTCATCTACAAGTGTGGGTGTTTTTGTGCACATGCCCTCTCTTCCCATCAGCCAGCAGCTCCATTCTCCACTTGAGTCCTCCGTGGCCACGTCACTGACTCTGGGCCCAGGAGTCCTCGGGTTTCCTCGCAGTGCTTGCTACCAGGTCCCCAACCAGGTCCACAGAAGCCCTCTGAATATTGTGAGGCTTAGCTCGCCGCTTCATTGCTGCCTTTACCCCACTTATCCCCAACGGTGATGTGTGTGGTCACCAATCCAAGCGTGCATTTCCACCGAGTCTCAGTTTTGGGAGGGGGCCTACGTTGGTGGGACCGGACCAACTGCCCCAATGTCTCCTAGGGGAGCGACCCATTTGTTCCCGTAGTAGCAGTCCTCCGTCTGCCTCCATGTGTCGTATTTTTCCTGTAGGTCTTCCATTCGAGATGTATCTTTTGTTCTTCCCACTGCTCCAGGCTGGTCAGCTCGTCCCTTCAAGTGGAGATTTCTCATCTCTGGTGATCTGCATGTGGTTCTGGTTTCCACCTATAGTTTTATGTATTGCAAAGGCTCCGCAGGAAGCCTCGTTCACCAGGTACGCTGTAGTCCCGTATTGTCGGGGACCCGCCTCGACATTGGGGTTCAGTTCACGAGGGGAGGATACCTGACGGCGACTCAAGAATACACAGAAAGAGACAAAGGAGACAAAGAGAGAGACAAAGAGGCACCCCAAAGCCAGGGTGGATACATCACTG
>NW_006409176.1:252650-253102 GCF_000296735.1 Chrysochloris asiatica
GCCTCGAACCTCTGATTAGTCTTACACGGTCTGCAACACCGTATTAGGTATTCCAATCAGTTAAAGGCTGAAGACGGACTTACCAGCCTTCTAGTGTGATGTTTCTGACTATTCCTCTCTCTCCCCATCCAGTGTCTACTCTATGTTATAATGCAAGGGAAACCAAGATTCAAAAAACAGCCAAGCATCTTAACACGATTCCCCACCTATTCCAACCATGACTCAATCCCTGTATCTCAGAACCCTGGAGCTCCAAGACTATGCATATATTGTCTTTTATCTCTATCCCATTTGGCCCATTCAAACATGCCCAATTGTTCTCCCATCTGCCCCATCTCTCCCTCCCTGTATATTGCCCCCCTCCCCATCACCCAAGTTCTTCTGAGCCGAATCCCCGCCCTGTGCTCCACCCTCCGCCCTTCCCCCCACCCACCACCCATTTCCCAGCAACT
>NW_006409177.1:0-640 GCF_000296735.1 Chrysochloris asiatica
TGCAAATTTATCCTTGTTAAAGGTAGTTTCCGATAGATAAACAGAATGTGGTATGGTGGTTATGTGCCGTGGAGTTGGTTCTGACTCATAGCGACCCTGTGCAGGGGTTCTGAGGCTGTAAATCTTTTCAGGAGCAGAAAAGCTTCATCTCTCTTCCACGGAACAGCTTGTAGTTTCAAATTGCTGACCTTATGGTTCACAGCACAATTCGTAATCTCTGCTCTACCTAGTGTGGTGCTGTGGGTTAATGTGCCAGACTACAAAACCGTTTGAACTGCAAGGTCGGTAGTTCAAGCTCACCAGCTGCTCCTTGGAAACCCTATATGGGGCCGCTATGGGTCAGAACTGACTCGACGGCATTTAACAACAACAACAACAAGAACAACTCTTCCATAGTGCAGTTTTACTCACCTGAAAAGAAGTAAAATACTGATACCTGGCTGAAACTGGGAAACATTATGCTGAGTGAAATAAATCAACCACAAAAGGATAAACACGATGTAATCCCATGCCTGTGAAATATATAGAATTGTTGTTTTTGGTGTTGTTAAGAGCCATCGATGAGTTCTGACTCATCAAAACCCTGTATAGGGTTTCCACGGTGTGTCAGGTGAGCTTGAACAGCAGACCTAACAGTTCA
>NW_006409177.1:3811-4686 GCF_000296735.1 Chrysochloris asiatica
AAAGGGAAAAAAAGACTGAAAATGGTGGAAGGCTAAATTTGGTCTTTTAGGCATTGGTTGTAATCTCTCATCAAAGCCAATCTTGATGAGCTAGGGGTGTTTGGTTACTTTTATCAGTCATTCAGTGTTCAGTACTGCTATTACAGAAACACCACAAGTGAATGACTCTAACAAACACACATTTATTTTCTCACAGTTGTCTGAATTCAGGGTGTTGGTTTGAGTTCACAGTTTTGTCTCTCTATTGTCTCTGGTAGAAGGTACTTGTCTCTTTCAACTTGAATTCCGTGCAATCTTGTGTGGCATGGCATTTACTATGGTGGCTATGGATGAAGTATTGGACTGCTAATGGAAATGTTGATGATCCAAACTCACTAGCTACTCCACAGGAGAAGGATGCACCTTTGTCCTTCCATAAAAATTTAAAATTAAAACTTTTGAGAAGTTCTGTAGTTCCACTCTGTCTTATAGGGTTAGGCCAGGGGTAGACTGTGGAATAGACCATCAATTACTTATATGGAAATTCAAACTGATGCTGAAGAAAATGAAAACAACTACACAAGAACCAAAATATGACATTGAATATATCCCACCTGAATTTATAGATCATCTGAAGAACAGTTTTGATACATTAAACACTAAAGACCAAAGTACAGTAGAGTTGTGGGATGACATCAGGAATATCATACATGAAGCAAAAAATCATTAAGACAAGAAAAAAGGAAAAGGTCAAAATGGATGCCAGAAGAGACACTGAAATTTGCTCTCCAGCATAGAGATGTTAAAGCAAATGGAAGAAATGAGCAGGTCCAAGAGCTGAACAGAAAAGTTCAAAGATCAGCTCGAGAAGATAAAGCCAAATATTACAACAAAAT
>NW_006409177.1:6231-11267 GCF_000296735.1 Chrysochloris asiatica
AGTGAGGTTGGCCCAGGATCAGACATTGTTTCATTCTGCTGTGCATGGGGTCGCTATGAGTCAGTTCCGACTCGATGGCACCTGACAACAACAACCACAACCATTATAAAATGGACACTTTAGGGGGACAGAAAGTAATGGCCTGAAATATCACAATATAAAACTTGTAAGTTTGTCTTTTGCCTATAACTGATTGTTATACCTAAAATGGAGTGGCTGGAAGAACAGAAGAGTCTTCTTGAAAGAAAGACTGACAGAAAAAATAAAAAAAATAATAATAGGGGTCCGACTGATTACTACAAGAACAAGCAAGTTGCTCACCCAGAAGACATCAAGGCAAGTGGTCGGGTCCCCTCAGAGCAAACCCCTTGTAAGACTAAAAATCAAGGGGAATACTTGAGCAGACATACGCTCTGACTGGTGACCATGTTGGTCATTGATAATGGGAAATGAGGGAAAAACAGCAATGAAGTTGTGAGCTAAGCACTATCATGTTCAATAGACTCCTGTGAACCTAGATGGAAACCTGGTTGCCCAGAAGTATGGCAAGACCTGGGGACTCCTGGGCCCAGAGTCAGTAACATAGCCACGGAGGACTAGAGTGGAGAATGAAGTGTCCAGCTGATAAGAAGAAAGGGCATATGCATAAGAACACCCACACTTGCAGATAATAACCAACTGACCTGGCTTCAACGGCTGGATGATCAGAGCTCAACTAGAAGAAGAAAGAAGAGGAAAAAAAAAAAAAAAGAGTAGTCTGGTACACTTTGATGAACTTGACCTACACCTTTGGATACAGATGCTCAAAAGAGGGAACAAATATTTACATTGATGATCATTCCCACCCCTTCAGTTCACAGGGTAGACAGGGATGGGCAACGTGGACATTGGCTACCCAAAATGGGGGCGCTACAAAGACAAGAAGTGTGACCGACTTACAAGCTTTCAAGAAGGAGCCTAGGTCCAGAGGGTACGGAAAAAAAAACAAAAAAAAACAGACATGGAGCATAGCTGTACTCTGACACACATGGTGTCTCTGAGAATCAGAAACGACTCAATAAGAATGACTTTTGTTTTTAAGAATTCTTCCTTTTTCATTTTGTTTGAAAAAAATGAGTGAGAGATCTGTTTACTCTGAGTGAATGCAACATCCTAACTAAAGTTTGAAGAAAAATCTGGCTTTTGTGCATCAAGCTTCTTCAGAAAGGCTCTAAAACAGTTTGTGGTCCATACAAGCTTTAAGCACTTAGCTCTGACAACTCATATGGCTAATCATACTCCACAAAGGTCAATATTGAAGTGTTTTTTCAGAAAAGTCAATGCCCAGAAGCACATTTATGTATGTCACATATGGGATTAAGGAGAAAATATTTCTTATTATTAAAATTTTAGATGTTTGCCCTGACCAGAAGAACTGCCTAGCATAAATTGTACTTTTTGTAATTCATGGACAAAGCTCCCCATCTAACTGCCTGGCACATGGCCTGGAGCCTGTTGGAAAGATTGTGCTCTCTTTAGGCACCACCAATAGGAAGACTAAGGGTAAAGGATATTGTGGAATCATGAATTTACATGATATGGATTTTTTATCCAAAATCATTATTTCACAAGCAGAAACAGAGGATCCCAGATCCAAAAAGAAGATCCATTAGCAAAGAACATGTGATCCCTAACAATAACACTGTTGACAGTGTTGACTAAGAACATGGACTTTCTTGCCCATGGACTGAGCAAAGTTGAGTGTCTATGAGGAGGAGGCTTGAAAGCAGGATGTGCCTTTTAGGGAAATTACAGACTGGCTGAAAGAGATTTGCAACACTTGCCCAAGTAGGGCAGAGTCCAATGGGCCACATGGCTGAGGAGCCAAAGACAAGGACAATGAATGCCTGCAGTAGGGCAGGGAAGAGGCGTTCCTGACTTGAGAACTGCTTCATCCTTAGTTGTTTCTGAGTCTGAACACTGTTCATTTCCCTGTTAAGCCCCATAATCATGAGTATTGTCTATGAATCCTGTGTGGCCATGGCAATGGAGTCTCTAACCGAGATGTGAAGCACAGAGTGCTGAAGAAGGTGTGGCTTGTGTCAGAATAGATTAAGGAGGTGGTAGGGTGGAGACATGTCTGATCTTCGCTTCCTATGAAGCAACCTTGGGTTGATTTTGAAATTGATTCTCCTTTCAACTTGTGAAGCCAGAGGAAGTCAAATATGATCTCCCTGCCACTTTTACAGATTTCTTCCCCAAATCTTAATACTTTTCATGGGTGTAGACCAGAGGTGGCTCCACTGCCAGAACATGGACAAAGGAGAGCTTAAAAGGTCCACACCAATAGGCTAAGACCAAGAGTGAGCAGGGAACCATTTTTATCCCAGTGTCCTGAACTTATAAAATGTCTCCAAAACTCACGTTGTCAGCACCACTCTGGTAACCCAATGTAGTGCAATCCTGTGAAAAATTAAAGATCCAGTCTGCATAAGCCATATGCTTGCCAGACTACCCAACTGGAACTAAGATTCCAGTCATAGGGCCAGAGACAAATTCATTGGGTCTAACTAAGAGCTTCTGGTTGACCCCATAGAAGAATTAGAGTCTGGAAGAGCAATATGAAAAGGATAAATATGAAGGGGTCTTTGCAATTAAGTCCAAGTTGGATTGCCTAAAAACAATGATTTCCCAACACTGAAAACTAGAGCATTTAGAAAACTAGGTCGAAGGCACTTCAAAGTTGGGAAGCAAGGACAGGGCTTCACCTGTGAGGTTTAAGTGTAGTTCCATCAAACCAAACCCACTGCCATTGAGCCAATTCTGACTCCTAGCAACTGTGTATACTTTCCAAGACTATAAATCTTTACAGGAGCAGATAACCTCATTTTCGTACCACAGTGACTGATGGGTTTGAACTGCTGACCTTATGGTTTACAGTCAACTGTCTAGCACTTAGCATCATGAGGGGTTCTTAAATTTAAAGCTTTTCCAGTGTCCCAAGGTTAATTCTGATTCCAGTGGACCAGCTAATGAGTTTGAACTGCAGACGTTGCATTAGCAGTCCAGTGCTCATCTTACAGTGCAACTGGTCTCCTCTATCCCTCACAGTTTCAGAGATTAGAAGTTCAAATTCTGGGTGCCAGTTCTAGAGGAAGGCTTTCTCTCTTTGTCAGTTCTGGGAAAGGTCCTTGTCCCCTTTCAGCATCTGTAGGCCCAGAATTTCTTGGAGAGCTTGATGTATCTTAGAATCGTGCTTTTCCTAGATTGATGTCTAAGGAACACGTTGTCTAAAGCATCATTTTTTAAAAAATATGAACATAAATTGAAAATGTGAGCCCTTTAGAGAAGTAAAAAGAACAAGCAGAAAGAACAATGTTCCATACATAGAGAATAGCCTTTGTTTATAAGAGCCTTAGGGTAGGAGCACAACAAAAAGGAAAGGAGAACAGAAAAAGAACAGGGGGATTGAAGGAGTCAATGAAAGGTTTGCCAACTAAAAGGAATTTTGAGAGGTGAAAGCAAATTACTGCTGCCTGAACCTTGGTTGTTGTTGTTGATAAATGCAATGAAGTTGGTTCCCACTCATGGGGACCCTTTATAAGACTTCCAAGAAGCAGTTTCTGATTCTGAACCAATGACTTTATGGTTCAAACTGTCCTTTTGGTCCAGTGCTTTATCTCAGAGCTTTATCTCACAATGGGACTCCTGAACTCTCGAACCTTAGCACGTGTAAAGTTCTAGTTTTATCCTAAGTAACATGGAAAGTCAATGAAGTAGAGTAGAATCGTGATATGGATTTAAAGAATAATTCTACTGCCGTGCTAAGGATAAACCATTGATGCAAGAAAATCAAACATAATAGTAGTTACACCAGATAAGAGGCAATTGCAATAATTCAGGTAAAAGATGATGGTGGCTCTGTAATTAGGTGACCACTCAAAAAATTACAAGGAAGTCTTGAATTTGAGGTATATGCTCCTGTAAAAAGAAGTTGTGGTGTGGCACTGTTGAATAATGTGCTGGACCGCAAAGTTGGTTTGACCCATAGGGTCAGCAGTTCAAGCTCACCAGCTACTCCTCAGACACACTATGCAGGGTTACTATGGGTCAAAATTGACTTGAAGGCACTCAACAACAACCACAACAAAGTACACAAGATGTAGGATGATGTGAAAGGAACCAAGGTACAGGGACAAAACAAGGAATAGAACTTTGGATGTGTTCCTTGATGAAATTAATTTGTCATTCAAATGGTAATGCCATGGAAACATTTGGATTTCCAGCTCTCAACATAAAGGAAGAAGTCTGGGCTAAAGATATTAATTTGGGAGTCTTGGTCATGTAAAGAGAGTATCTACAGGAAGAGGGAAAGATTGACTGAGTTACCAGATGCTAATGGATTTAATAAGATGAGAAATGAGTGATTGGTATTAAGTTTAATGATGTCGACAGAGATCAGTGGTGAATATTTTCTGAAAGTGTCAGATATTGAAGTGTAACTGAAGATGACTTAGAATAAAAGGAGAAAAATAGAAGATGGGCATCTTAGCGGTCACTTGAGTTTTGAAACTAAGAAGAGAGAATGAAGTGGGGCATTAAATAATGAAGGTGGTGTGGTCAAGGAAAGATACTTTTAAAGTGCGAGAGGTAATGATTTGCTTCTTAGCTTATGGCAATGATCCAGTAGTGTTGGAAACATACATGTAATAAAAAACAAGAATTTTTTTTTCACCAAAGTCCTTATATATGCAGTGAGAGCATAAGGTCATACATAAAAGTAAAGAAAGTTTGGTTGCTTTGATAAAGGTCACAGATTTATATTTTTTCAAATTTTAATACAGATGCAACTATACAATTTATAAGCTAATATTAGCAACAGGATGTAGCACAGTGACTTTGTAGGATAAACAATGGACTGCAAACCACAAGATTGGAGGTTCCAGCCCACCAGAAGGATGACAATTTCTGTTCCCACTAAAATTTACAATATCAGAAACACTATACAAGGTCACTATGAGTTGGAATAGACTCCATGGCACTTGATAACAACAATT
>NW_006409177.1:12098-12594 GCF_000296735.1 Chrysochloris asiatica
ATTTACATTCCATTAGTCAGATTTTAATATGTGGTCAAATCCAACTACATGGGATTCTGAGAAATGTAATCTTTAACTTGGTAGTAATGTATCTTTAAAAAAAACAAAAATGCCATTGGCATAGAGCTGAGTCTGTTTCATAGCAACCTTGTTGGATATAGAACCATCCCATAATGTTTCCAGGCTTGTAGTCTTCACAGAAGTAGACTGGCTATCTTTCTCCTATGGTTGTTGCTGTTGTTAACTGCCACTGAATCAATTCTGACTCATATTAGCCCTATACAGGGTTACTGTGTATTGGATGGTGGGATTCAACCACGAACCTTGGAGTTCAAGCTGATCTAGCAGTGCAGTGCATTATCCTGCAGCACTATACCAAGCTGGTAAGTTCAAACCATGACCTTTCATTTAGCAAATGAGGATTTAACCACCACCACCACCAGGACTCCAGCATCATTTGATGCTGGAGAACGAATGATAGATTTCTGCAAGACAA
>NW_006409177.1:13195-13865 GCF_000296735.1 Chrysochloris asiatica
CTTTCCTTTGCCACAAAACGTCTACCTTTACATTTCCAGCCCTTACAATCAGTCCTGATAACAATTATTCGCTATTGAATAGCAAGAAACCTATCTGCATCTCCGTTCATCATTCATAGACAGAATGGATACAACTCAGTGGACATTCTACCTTGCTCCATGCCCTCTGGATCTAGATGCCCTCTTGAAAGCTAGTAAGCCAGTCAATTCCTGCCTCTGTAGCACCCCCCCTCACCCCCATTCTGGGTAGGCAATGTACAAGTTGCCCATCCCTGTCCTCTCCATGTCCGGTGGGGGTGGTAATTAAAAGATTAACTTGTATCTTTTTGTTTCATATCTTCTACCTTTACAGTTGTGACAATTGCAATTGGTCATGAAAACAATGACTCAGCAATGAATTAAAAGAATCCCTTCATCATCATCCTCATCCCCTTTCACATGACTCAAATAGACAAGTTAAAAACTATTCAATGGGGACTCTACCATCCCCTAAACACTCTGAAACTAAACTCCATCTTGAAAACTCATAAGCCAGCCACTTTGTGCCTTTATAGCTCACCCCATTTTAGCTAGCTAATGTCTAAGTTACCCATCCCTATCAATCCTGTGTACAGAGAGGATAGGTTGATCATTGATGTAAAGACTCCTTTCCTCTCTGATGATATTTTGA
>NW_006409177.1:13965-14635 GCF_000296735.1 Chrysochloris asiatica
CTTTCCTTTGCCACAAAACGTCTACCTTTACATTTCCAGCCCTTACAATCAGTCCTGATAACAATTATTCGCTATTGAATAGCAAGAAACCTATCCGCATCTCCGTTCATCATTCATAGACAGAATGGATACGACTCAGTGGACATTCTACCTTGCTCCATGCCCTCTGGATCTAGATGCCCTCTTGAAAGCTAGTAAGCCAGTCAATTCTTGCCTCTGTAGCAACCCCCCTCACCCCCATTCTGGGTAGGCAATGTACAAGTTGCCCATCCCTGTCCTCTCCATGTCCGGTGGGGGTGGTAATTAAAAGATTAACTTTTATCTTTTTGTTTCATATCTTCTATCTTTACAGTTGTGACAATTGCAATTGGTCATGAAAACAATGACTCAGCATTGAATTAAAAGCATCCCGTCATCATCATCCTCATCCCCTTTCACATGACTCAAATAGACAAGTTAAAAACTATTCAATGGGGACTCTACCATTCCCTATACACTCTGAAACTAAACTCCGTCTTGAAAACTCATAAGCCAGCCACTTTGTGCCTTTATAGCTCACCCCATTTTAGCTAGCCAATGTCTAAGTTACCCATCCCTATCAATCCTGTGTACAGAGAGGATAGGTTGATCATTGATGTAAAGACTCCTTTCCTCTCTGATGATATTTTGA
>NW_006409177.1:17470-18583 GCF_000296735.1 Chrysochloris asiatica
TACATTATCCTGTAGCTACACACCAGGACTCCAGGTGTAAGGTAATGCAATCTAAACTATCACTTCTCAAGTATATTAACATATAGTGAGTGTGTAAGTCATTAAGAGAAATGGGGAAAAGGAATAATATTACAGACAGACAGAGAGAATAGCCCTTATATATGCAGCCACTATGACAAGAGCATATTTGGTTAGCGACAGGAAAAGAACGGAGCCAAAGGGACTAGAGGAGTTAGTGAAATGTCCACCATGTTAGAGAAGTCCCGAGAGGTAATAAGGTAACAAGATTACCGCTGCCTGATCTTAAGCCATTGTAAGGATTTAGTTTTTATTCTGAGTAACACAGAGAACTGTTGCAGCAGAATAGACTCATGATATGATCTGAATTATGTGTTTAAAGACTGACACTACCTGCTGTGATGGAGATAGATTTTGGAGGCAGTGGATGTAGAACCATGGAGAACAGGTAAGAAGCAATTGCAACACAGCAGGTGGAAGATGATGGTGGCTCAGAATGAGGTGACAGTTCTAAAAATGACAAAAAACCCTTGAACTTGGGTTATATTTAAGATTAAGAATTAAGCCAGAACAGACTTCCTGAGAGACTGGATGTGAGGAATGGAGAGAATAAATAGACCACTAGTATCATCAGTCAAGAAGGGAGATGGCATGAGTGCAGTCGGTTGGGATGGGAGTAGAACCAGGTGTACAGTTGTGGGCTTGTTCTGTTGAAGAAATCTATTTGTCATGAACATAGATGTACCATAGAAGCAGTTGAATTTCCAGGTCTCAACCTCAAGGAAAAAAATGTCTGGGCTGGAGATAATTTGAGGATCTTGGTCATGGAATGATAGCATGTGAAGGAAGAGGGAGAAATTAACTTGATTAAATTCTAATGATGGATTTAATAAGATAGTAAATGTGAAATTTCTGTTAAATTTAATGATGCAGGTGTCAGTGTTGACCTTGAGAAAAGTATTCTCAGAAATTGTTAGTTTATGAAGTGTGACTGAGGATGTTTCTAAAGAATGGAAGGTGATAAATGAGAGATGGACATTGTGGTGTACTCTTGAGAGTTTTGGTAAAAAGGAGGGAGAATGAAATGGGAGATTA
>NW_006409177.1:20118-20926 GCF_000296735.1 Chrysochloris asiatica
CACTTCTTCCAAAACGGATCTATTGGTTCTATGGGCAACCCATGGTACTTTCAAAATTCTCCTCCAACACCATAACACAAAAAGCATTAGTTCTTCTATGGTCTTCCTTATTCACTGTCCAGCTTTCGCATCCATATGAGATTATTGAAAACACCATTGCTTAACTCAGGAGCACCGTAGTCCTCAAAATGACATCTTTGTTCTTCAAGACTTTAAAAAGATCTTGTGCTGCAGATTTGCCTAATGCAATACATTGTTTGATTTCTTGGCTGTTGTTTCCATGAGTGTTGCTGGTTATCCAAGAAAAACGAAGTCTTTGACCACTTCAATCTTTTCTCCATTGATAAGAATGTTGTTTATTGGTCCAATGGGGAGGATTTTTGGTTTCTTTACGTTGAGATGTAATCCATACCAAAGGCTGTGCTCTTTGATCTTCATCAGTAAATGTTTTAAGTCCTCTTCACTTTCAGAAAGCAATGTTGTATCATCTGTATATCGCAGGTTGTTAATGAGTCTTCCTCCAATCCTGATGCCATGTTTTTATTCATAGAAACCAGCTAGTTGGATTATTTGCTCAGCATACAGGTTGAATAAGTATGGTGAAAGAATACTACCTTGTCACACATCTTTTTAAATTTTAAACCATTCAGTGTTCCCATGTTCTGTTGGTACAACTGCTTCTTGGTCCAGGTACAGATTCCTCATTAAAATGTTCTGGAATACTTATTCCTCTCAATGTTATCCATGGCTTGTCATGATCTACACAATCGAAAGCGTTTGCATAGTCAATAAAGCACAGGTAAACATC
>NW_006409177.1:22141-23306 GCF_000296735.1 Chrysochloris asiatica
TGAGATGATATGTCATTATTGTTTTGATTTGATCTCTCTAATGGCTGGTGATTGCGAATATTTCTTCATATGTTTGTTGGTTGCCCAGATCTCCTCCTTGGTGAAGTATCTGCTCACGTCCTGTGCCCATTTTTTATTGGGTTATTTGCCTTTTTGTTTTAGAGGTGTTGTAGTTTCCTATATATGTTATATATAGGAACATATATATATGTCATTGAAAAAGATATTTTCCCATTCTTTAGTTTTCCTTTTTACTCTTCTGGTGAAGTTTTTTGATGCACATATGTTTTTAATTTTTAGTATGTCCCAATCGTCCATTTTGTCTACTTTTGTTTGTGTACTTTTCAAAATGTTTGGTAGTCTTGGTATGCC
Source organism: Chrysochloris asiatica (assembly GCF_000296735.1). NCBI lineage: Eukaryota > Metazoa > Chordata > Mammalia > Afrosoricida > Chrysochloridae > Chrysochloris > Chrysochloris asiatica. The sequence goes on from NW_006409177.1 coordinate 22,514, forward strand.
TTGAATTAGAGCCCTCACATTTGTTCCTACTTTTTCATTGATGGCCTTCATAATTCTGGGATTCACGTTAAGTCTTTAATGCACGTTGAGTTGGTTTTTGTATAAGGTGTGAGGTAAAGGTCTTGTTTCAATCTTTTGCATATTCCTTTCCAGTTCTTTCAGCACCATCTGTTGAAGAGACTATCACCTTCCATACGATATATTTAGGTGTTTTGTCAAAAATCAGGGGGCTGTATGTGGATGGGTTAATTTCTGGATTATCAATTCAGTTCCATTAATCAATGTATCTTTCAATGTACCAATACCAAGCTGATTTGGCCACTATAGCCATGTAATCCCCCACTCATCTGTCAGTTTGTTGTACTTTGGTGGCTTGTGAGATGCTGCAATTCTGGTAGTGATGTCACTGGTATTTTAAGTACCAGCAGGGTCACCCCTGGTGGACAGTTTTCAGATGAGCTTCCAGAGGAAGACAGACTTGTAAGAACCCATGACAACCTACTTCCAACCATTTAGTGATTGAAAAGGTTATGAATAGCAGAGAAACGCTGTCAGATACAGTGTCGTAAAATGAGTCACTCAGGTTCAAAAGCACTCAGAATGCTACTGGGGAAGAACTTCCTCCTTATAGTAGAGTTGACTGTAATGATGCCAATGGAGTAAAGCCTATGGGTGTAAAGCCCACGGGACCTTCATTTGCTGATGAGGCATAACTCAAAATGAAGAGAAACAGCTGTAAAAATCCATTGAAAATCAGAACATGGAATATACAAACCATGAATCTGAGAAAATT
>NW_006409177.1:27515-29110 GCF_000296735.1 Chrysochloris asiatica
AGTCTGTCTTTGTCTGGAAGCTCATCTGAAACCTGTCCACCATGGGTGACCCTGCTGGTATTTAAAATACTGGTGGCATAGCCTTCAGAATCACAGCAACTCAAGCCACCACAGCACAACAGACAAGTCATGGCTGTTTGGTTTTATGTTGCTACTGTCACTTTAAATTTCAATGTCAATCCTGATACAATCCTGATATAAACAAGATACAATCAATATGTTCTCTCTTGATACTATCAATCCTGATACAATCAAGATGTTCTCTCCCAAGATGGCAGCTCCTGAAACATCTGAGTGTCTTGATCCAGAATACAATGGATTTCTGGATTCCTTTTTAAATTCCCAAGCTCTAAACCCTCTGAACCTCCAAACATACCTTTATATTTCTTTCAGAGTTCCAACACTATCTCGTGAGCGCTCTTGGCCTGGTGTTCCATGTTGTTGTTGACCAAGCTCCTCACTACACGTCTACCTGATCCACCATCTTGAAGGAGCAAGGTCTGGTAGTGTAGTGGTTAGACCTCTCTGCTTCGAAGATCTCGCTGCTTCGTGGACATTAGTAAACTGTAATGGACTTGTATTGGCCATTTTGAATTTGACAACCCATGGTTTACTACGCTGGGAATGACAAATTGAAGAGAAATTGTGTTGCATTCATTGTCAAAAACAACATATCCACATCAGTCTTGAGGTACAATGCTGTCTGTGATAGGATATTATCCATGCACCTACAGGGCAGCCCAGTTAATACCACTATCATTCAAATTTACGCACCAACCACTAAAAGCCAGTGAGGATGAAATAGAAGAATTCTACCAACTTCTTCAATCTGAAATTGATCAAACATGCAATCAAGATGTATTGACTATACTGGTGATTGGAATGCATAGGTTGGGAGCAAAGAGGAAGGATCAGTAGTTGGAAAATATGGCCTTGGTGATAGAACTGATGCTGGAGATCACATGATAGAATTCTGAAAATCAATGATTTGTTTCTTTCACCTGCCTTCTTTAGACAATGTAAGAGACAACTATACACATGGGCCTCGCCAGCTGGAATACAAAGAAATCAAGTTGACTACATCTTCAGAAACCGATTATGGAAAAGCTCCATATTATCAGTCAAAACATGGCCAGTGGAAGACTGTGGAACAGACCATCAATTACTGATATGCAAATACAAACTGAAGCTGAAGAAATTGAAAACAAGTCCAAGAGAGCAAAAATATGACCTTGAATATATCCCACCAGAATTTAGAAATCATCTGAAGAACAGATTTGATACATTAAACACTAAAGACCAAAGACATGAAGAGTTGTGGGATGATATACCAAGACCATCATACATGAAGAAAGCAAAAAGTCATTGAGAAGACAAGAAACAAGGAAAAGGTCAAAATGAATGTCAGAAGAAACATTGAAACTTGCTCTCCAGCACAGAGATACTAAAGCAAATGGAAGAACTGAGGAGGTCCAAGAACTGAACAGAAAATTTCAAAGATCACCTCGATAAGATAAAGCCAAATATTACAACAAAATGTGCAAAGATCTAGAATCAGAAACCCAAAAAGGAAGAACACACTCAGCATTTCTCAA